>NW_025534798.1:0-149808 GCF_020615455.1 Coregonus clupeaformis
AACATTTCAATACATCTCTCTTAATCTCTACGATCTCAAGTCTACAACATATCTCAATACATCTCTCTTAATCTCACTTCCCGATTCTAGTCTACAACATCTCATACATCTCTACTGATCTCTAGTCAACAACATCTCAATACATCTATCTTAATCTCTACTGATCTTTAGTCTACAACATCTCAATATATCTCTACTGATTCTCTAGTCAAACAACATCTCAATATATCTCTATTAATCTCTACTGATCTCTAGTCAACATCTAATATATCTACCCCCAGTCTCTAGTCAACAACATCTCAATACATATCTCATACATCTCTACTGATCTCTAGTGCAATAACATCTCAATACATCTCCTACTGGACTCTAGTCAAATAAACATCTCAATACATCTCTTCATTTCTACTGATCTCCTAGTCTAAAGATCTCGATATCTCAATACAAGCTCTACTGATCTCTAGTCTACAACAGCTCAATACATTCTCTTAATCTCTACTGATCTTTAGTCTACAACACTTCAATACATCTCTATGATCTCTAGTCAACAACATCTCCAATACATCTCTCTCTAATTCTCTACTTTGATCTCTAGTCTACAACATCTCCAATACATCTCTCTTAAATCTCTACTGGATCTCTAGTCTACAACTATCTCACATCTCTAGTAATCTCTACTGATCCTCTAGTCTACAACATCTCTACTCATATCAGTCAACAACATCTCAATACATCTCTCTAAGCCTACTGATCTCTAGTCTACAACATCTCAATACATCTCTAGTAATCTCCTACTGATCTCTAGTCTACAAACATCTCAATACATCTCTACTGCATCTCTAGTTTACAACATCTCAATACATCTCTACTGATCTCTCTAGTCTACAACATCTCAATACATCTCTCTTAATCTCCTACTGATCTCTAGTCTACAACATCTCAATACATCTCTACAGATCTCTGTCTCAATATCTCAATACATCTCTAGTAATCTCTACTGATCTCTAATACAACATCTCAATACATCTCTACTGAAGTCTCTAGTCTACAACATCTCAATACATCTCTCTTAATCTCTACTGATCTCTAGTCTAAACATCTCGGCCACATCTCTACTGGATCTCTAGTCTACAACATCTCAATACATCTCTAGTAATCTCTACTGATCTCTAGTCTACAACATCTCAATACATCTCTACTGATCTCTAGTCTACAACATCTCAATACATCTCTACTGATCTCCTAGTCTACAACATCTCAATACATCTCTCTTAATCTCTACTGATCTCTAGGTCTACAACATCACAATACATATCTACTGATCTCTAGTCTACAACATCTCAATACATCTCTAGAATCTCTACTGATCTCTAGTCTCCAACATCTCATCTCTACTGATTTCAGTCAACATCTCAATACATCTATCTTTTAATCTCTACTGATCTTTAGTCTACAACATCTCAATACATCTCTACCGATCTCTAGTCAGCAACATCTCAATATATCTATTATATCCTCTACTGATCTCTAGTCAACAACATCTCAATACATATCTACTGATTCTAGTCAACAACATCTCAATACATATCTATACATCTCTACTGATCTCTAGTCTACAACATACTCAATACATCTCTACTGATCTCTAGTCAACAACATCTCAATACACCTACTATCTCAGTCTACAACATCTCAATACATCTCTACTGATCTCTAGTCACAACATCTCAATACATCTCTTAATCTCTACTGATCTCTAGTCTACAACATCTCAATACATTCTACTGATCTCTAGTCCAACAACATCTCAATACATCTCTCTTAATCTCTCTACTGATCTCTAGTCTACAACATCTCAATACATCTCTACTGATCTCTAGTCTACAACAGCTCAATACATCTCTCTAAGTTCCTACTGATCTCTAGTCTACAACATCTCAATACATCTCTACTGATCTCTAGTCAACAACATTTCAATACATCTCTCTTCCTCTACTGATCGTCAACTAAACATTCAATATCTACTATTCCTATGATTCTATAACATCTCAATACATCTCTACTGATCTCTAGTCAACAAATCTCAAAGCACATCCTCTACTAATCTCTACTGATCTCTAGAAACATCTCAATACATCTCTACTGATCTCTAGTCAACAACATCCATTTTAATTGATCTCTAGTCAACAACATCTCAACAATCTCTACTGCCTAGTCAACAACTTGTCAATACTCTTAATCTCTACTGATCTCTAGTCAACAAACATCTCAATACATCTCTACTGACTCTAGTCAACAACATCTTAATCTCTTTGATTTCTACTGATCTCTTAGTCTACAACATCTCAATACATTCTCAATGGATCTAGTCTACAAATGCTCAATACATATCTCTTAATCTCTACTGATCTTTAGTCTACAACATCTCAATACATCTCTACTGATTCCCTAGTCAACAACATCTCAATACATCTCTCTTAACTCTACTGATCTCTAGTCTACAACATCTCAATACATCTCTTAATCTCTACTGATTCTAGTCTACAACATCTCAATACATCTCTGTAATTCTACTGATCTCTAGTCTCAATATCTCTACTATATCTAGTCAACAACATCTCAATAGATCTCTCTAAGCTCCACTGATCTCTAGTCTACAACATCTCAATACATCTCAAATCTCTACTGATCTCTAGTCTACAACATCTCAATACATCTCTACTGATTTCTAGTTTACAACATCTCAATACATCTCTACTGATCTCTAGTCTACAACATCTCAATACATCTCTTTAATCTCTACTGATTCTAGTCTACAACATCTCAATACATCTCTACTGATCTCTAGTCTACAACATCTCAATACATCTCTAGTAATCTCTACTGATCTCCCTAGTCTACAACATCTCTAATACATCTCTACTGATCTCTAGTCTACAACATCTCAATACATCTCTTAATCTCTACTGATCTCTAGTCTACAACATCTCAATACATCTCTACTGATCTCTAGTCTACAACATCTCAATACATCTCTAGTTTCTACGTTCTAGTCTACAACATCTCAATACATCTCTACTGATCTCTAGTCTACAACATCTCAATACATCTCTACTGATCTCTAGTCTACAACATCTCAATACATCTCTATCTACTGATCTCTAGTCTACAACATCTCAATACATATCTACTGATCTCTAGTCTACAACATCTCAATACATCTCTAGTAATCTCTACTGATCTCTAGTCTACAACATCTCAATACATCTCTACTGATTTCTAGTCAACAACATCTCAATACATCTCTACTGATCTCTAGTCTACAACATCTCAATACATCTCTACTGATTTCTAGTCAACAACATCTCAATACATCTCTACTGATCTCTAGTCTACAACATCTCTATTAATCTCTACTGATCTCTAGTCTACAACATCTCAATACATCTCTAGTAATCTCTACTGATCTCTAGTCTACAACATCTCAATACATCTCTACTCATCTCTAGTCAACAACATCTCAATACATCTCTCTTAAGCTCTACTGATCTCTAGTCTACAACATCTCAATACATCTCTACTCGATCTCTAGTCAACAACATCTCAATACATCTCTACTGATCTCTAGTCTACAACATCTCAATACATCTCTACTGATCTCTAGTCAACAACATCTCAATACATCTCTATACATCTCTACTGATCTCTAGTCTACAACATATCAATACATCTCTCTTCATTTCTACTCGATCTCTAGTCACAACATCTCAATACATCTCTCTTAATCTCTACTGATCTCTAGTCTACAACATCTCAATACATCTCTACTGATCTCTAGTCAACAATATCTCAATACATCTCTCTTAAGCTCTACTGATCTCTAGTCTACAACATCTCAATACATCTCTACTGGTCTCTAGTCAACAACATCTCAATACATCTCTACTGAATCTCTAGTCCACAACATCTCAATACATCTCTACTGATCTCTAGTCAACAACATCTCAATACATCTCTATACATCTCTACTGATCTCTAGTCTACAACATATCAATACATCTCTACTGATCTCTAGTCAACAACATCTCAATACATCTCTCTTCATTTCTACTGATCTCTAGTCTACAACATCTCAATACATCTAATCTCTACTGATCTCTAGTCTATAACATCTCAATACATCTCTCACTGATCTCTAGTCAACAACATCTCAATACATCTCTCTTAATCTCTACTGATCTCTAGTCTACAACATCTCAATACATCTCTACTGATCTCTAGTCAACAATGTCTCAATACATCTCTCTTAATCTCTACTGATCTCTAGTCTACAACATCTCAATACATCTCTACTGATCTCTAGTCAACAACATCTCAATACATCTCTACTGATCTCTAGTCTACAACATCTCAATACATCTCTACTGATCTCTAGTCAACAACATCTCAATACATCTCTATACATCTCTACTGATCTCTAGTCTACAAAATATCAATACATCTCTACTGATCTCTAGTCAACAACATCTCAATACATCTCTCTTCATTTCTACTGATCTCTAGTCTACAACATCTCAATACACTCTCTACTGATTTCTAGTCAACAACATCTCAATAGATCTCTACTGATCTCTAGTCTACAACATCTCAATACATCTCTACTGATTTCTAGTCAACAACATCTCAATACATCTCTACTGATCTCTAGTCTACAACATCTCTATTAATCTCTACTGATCTCTAGTCTACAACATCTCAATACATCTCTAGTAATCTCTACTGATCTCTAGTCTACAACATCTCAATACATCTCTACTCATCTCTAGTCTACAACATCTCAATACATCTCTACTGATCTCTAGTCAACAACATCTCAATACATCTCTATACATCTCTACTGATCTCTAGTCTACAACATATCAATACATCTCTTCATTTCTACTGATCTCTAGTCTACAACATCTCAATACATCTCTCTTAATCTCTACTGATCTCTAGTCTACAACATCTCAATACATCTCTACTGATCTCTAGTCAACAACATCTCAATACATCTCTACTGATCTCTAGTCTACAACATCTCAATACATCTCTACTGATCTCTAGTCTACAACATCTCAATACATCTCTATAATCTCTACTGATCTCTAGTCTACAACATCTCAATACATCTCTACTGATCTCTAGTCTACAACATCTCAATACATCGCTCTACTGATCTCTAGTCTACAACATCTCAATACAAATCTCTACTGATCTCTAGTCTACAACATCTCAATACATCTCTACTGATCTCTAGTCTACAACATCTCAATACATCTCTAGTAATCTCTACTGATCTCTAGTCTACAACATCTCAATACATCTCTACTGATCTCTAGTCAACAACATCTCAATACATCTCTACTGATCTCTAGTCTACAACATCTCAATACATCTCTACTGATCTCTAGTCAACAACATCTCAATACATCTCTACTGATCTCTAGTCTACAACATCTCTATTAATCTCTACTGATCTCTAGTCTACAACATCTCAATACATCTCTACTGATCTCTAGTCTACAACATCTCAATACATCTCTACTCATCTCTAGTCAACAACATCTCAATACATCTCTCTTAAGCTCTACTGATCTCTAGTCAACAACATCTCAATACATCTCTCTTAATCTCTACTGATCTCTAGTCTACAACATCTCAATACATCTCTACTGATCTCTAGTCAACAACATCTCAATACATCTCCTTAATCTCTACTGATCTCTAGTCTACAACATCTCAATACATCTCTACTGATCTCTAGTCTACAACATCTCAATACATCTCAATCTCTACTGATCTCTAGTCTACAACATCTCAATACATCTCTACTGATCTCTAGTCAACAACATCTCAATACATCTCTCTTAATCTCTACTGATCTCTAGTCTACAACATCTCAATACATCTCTCTTAATCTCTACTGATCTCTAGTCTACAACATCTCAATACATCTCTACTGATCTCTAGTCAACAACATCTCAATACATCTATCTTAATCTCTACTGATCTCTAGTCTACAACATCTCAATACATCTCTACTGATCTCTAGTCAACAACATCTCAATATATCTCTATTAATCTCTACTGATCTCTAGTCAACAACATCTCAATACATATCTACTGATCTCTAGTCAACAACATCTCAATACATATCTATACATCTCTACTGATCTCTAGTCAACAACATCTCAATACATCTCTACTGATCTCTAGTCAACAACATCTCAATACATCTCTCTTCATTTCTACTGATCTCTAGTCTACAACATCTCAATACATCTCAATACAACTCTACTGATCTCTAGTCTACAACAGCTCAATACATATCTCTTAATCTCTACTGATCTTTAGTCTACAACATCTCAATACATCTCTACTGATCTCTAGTCAACAACATCTCAATACATCTCTCTTAATCTCTACTGATCTCTAGTCTACAACATCTCAATACATATCTCTACATCTCTACTGATCTCTAGTCTACAACATCTCAATACATCTCTAGTAATCTCTACTGATCTCTAGTCTACAACATCTCTACTCATCTCTAGTCAACAACATCTCAATACATCTCTCTTAAGCTCTACTGATCTCTAGTCTACAACATCTCAATACATCTCTAGTAATCTCTACTGATCTCTAGTCTACAACATCTCAATACATCTCTACTGATCTCTAGTTTACAACATCTCAATACATCTCTACTGATCTCTAGTCTACAACATCTCAATACATCTCTCTTAATCTCTACTGATCTCTAGTCTACAACATCTCAATACATCTCTACTGATCTCTAGTCTACAACATCTCAATACATCTCTAGTAATCTCTACTGATCTCTAGTCTACAACATCTCAATACATCTCTACTGATCTCTAGTCTACAACATCTCAATACATCTCTCTTAATCTCTACTGATCTCTAGTCTACAACATCTCAATACATCTCTACTGATCTCTAGTCAACAACATCTCAATACATCTCTAGTAATCTCTACTGATCTCTAGTCTACAACATCTCAATACATCTCTACTGATCTCTAGTCTACAACATCTCAATACATCTCTACTGATCTCTAGTCTACAACATCTCAATACATCTCTCTTAATCTCTACTGATCTCTAGTCTACAACATCTCAATACATATCTACTGATCTCTAGTCTACAACATCTCAATACATCTCTAGTAATCTCTACTGATCTCTAGTCTACAACATCTCAATACATCTCTACTGATTTCTAGTCAACAACATCTCAATACATCTCTACTGATCTCTAGTCTACAACATCTCAATACATCTCTACTGATTTCTAGTCAACAACATCTCAATACATCTCTACTGATCTCTAGTCTACAACATCTCTATTAATCTCTACTGATCTCGAGTCTACAACATCTCAATACATCTCTAGTAATCTCTACTGATCTCTAGTCTACAACATCTCAATACATCTCTACTCATCTCTAGTCAACAACATCTCAATACATCTCTCTTAAGCTCTACTGATCTCTAGTCTACAACATCTCAATACATCTCTACTGATCTCTAGTCAACAACATCTCAATACATCTCTACTGATCTCTAGTCTACAACATCTCAATACATCTCTACTGATCTCTAGTCAACAACATCTCAATACATCTCTATACATCTCTACTGATCTCTAGTCTACAACATATCAATACATCTCTCTTCATTTCTACTGATCTCTAGTCTACAACATCTCAATACATCTCTCTTAATCTCTACTGATCTCTAGTCTACAACATCTCAATACATCTCTACTGATCTCTAGTCAACAACATCTCAATACATCTCTCTTAAGCTCTACTGATCTCTAGTCTACAACATCTCAATACATCTCTACTGGTCTCTAGTCAACAACATCTCAATACATCTCTACTGAACTCTAGTCTACAACATCTCAATACATCTCTACTGATCTCTAGTCAACAACATCTCAATACATCTCTATACATCTCTACTGATCTCTAGTCTACAACATATCAATACATCTCTACTGATCTCTAGTCAACAACATCTCAATACATCTCTCTTCATTTCTACTGATCTCTAGTCTACAACATCTCAATACATCTCTCTTAATCTCTACTGATCTCTAGTCTACAACATCTCAATACATCTCTACTGATCTCTAGTCAACAACATCTCAATACATCTCTCTTAATCTCTACTGATCTCTAGTCTACAACATCTCAATACATCTCTACTGATCTCTAGTCAACAATGTCTCAATACATCTCTCTTAATCTCTACTGATCTCTAGTCTACAACATCTCAATACATCTCTACTGATCTCTAGTCAACAACATCTCAATACATCTCTACTGATCTCTAGTCTACAACATCTCAATACATCTCTACTGATCTCTAGTCAACAACATCTCAATACATCTCTATACATCTCTACTGATCTCTAGTCTACAAAATATCAATACATCTCTACTGATCTCTAGTCAACAACATCTCAATACATCTCTCTTCATTTCTACTGATCTCTAGTCTACAACATCTCAATACATCTCTACTGATTTCTAGTCAACAACATCTCAATAGATCTCTACTGATCTCTAGTCTACAACATCTCAATACATCTCTACTGATTTCTAGTCAACAACATCTCAATACATCTCTACTGATCTCTAGTCTACAACATCTCTATAAATCTCTACTGATCTCTAGTCTACAACATCTCAATACATCTCTAGTAATCTCTACTGATCTCTAGTCTACAACATCTCAATACATCTCTACTCATCTCTAGTCTACAACATCTCAATACATCTCTACTGATCTCTAGTCAACAACATCTCAATACATCTCTATATCTCTACTGATCTCTAGTCTACAACATATCAATACATTCTCATTTCTACTGATCTCTAGTCTACAACATCTCAATACATCTCTCTTAATCTCTACTGATCTCTAGTCTACAACATCTCAATACATCTCTACTGATCTCTAGTCAACAACATCTCAATACATCTCTACTGATCTCTAGTCTACAACATCTCAATACATCTCTACTGATCTCTAGTCAACAACATCTCAATACATCTCTTATCTCTACTGATCTCTAGTCTACAACATCTCAATACATCTCTACTGATCTCTAGTCTACAACATCTCAATACATCTCTACTGATCTCTAGTCTACAACATCTCAATACATCTCTATCTCTACTGATCTCTAGTCTACAACATCTCAATACATATCTACTGATCTCTAGTCTACAACATCTCAATACATCTCTATAATCTCTACTGATCTCTAGTCTACAACATCTCAATACATCTCTATAACTCTACTGATCTCTAGTCTACAACATCTCAATACATCTCTACTGATCTCTAGTCTACAACATCTCAATACATCTCTACTGATCTCTAGTCTACAACATCTCAATACATCTCTCTTAATCTCTACTGATCTCTAGTCTACAACATCTCAATACATCTCTACTGATCTCTAGTCTACAACATCTCAATACATCTCTATAATCTCTACTGATCTCTAGTCTACAACATCTCAATACATCTCTACTGATTTCTAGTCAACAACATCTCAATACATCTCTACTGATCTCTAGTCTACAACATCTCAATACATCTCTACTGATTTCTAGTCAACAACATCTCAATACATCTCTACTGATCTCTAGTCTACAACATCTCTATTAATCTCTACTGATCTCTAGTCTACAACATCTCAATACATCTCTAGTAATCTCTACTGATCTCTAGTCTACAACATCTCAATACATCTCTACTGATCTCTAGTCAACAACATCTCAATACATCTCTCTTAAGCTCTACTGATCTCTAGTCTACAACATCTCAATACATCTCTACTGATCTCTAGTCAACAACATCTCAATACATCTCTACTGATCTCTAGTCTACAACATCTCAATACATCTCTACTGATCTCTACTCAACAACATCCAATACATCTCTATACATCTCTACTGATCTCTAGTCTACAACATATCAATACATCTCTCTTCATTTCTACTGATCTCTAGTCTACAACATCTCAATACATCTCTCTTAATCTCTACTGATCTCTAGTCTACAACATCTCAATACATCTCTACTGATCTCTAGTCAACAACATCTCAATACATCTCTCTTAAGCTCTACTGATCTCTAGTCTACAACATCTCAATACATCTCTACTGGTCTCTAGTCAACAACATCTCAATACATCTCTACTGATCTCTAGTCTACAACATCTCAATACATCTCTACTGATCTCTAGTCAACAACATCTCAATACATCTCTATACATCTCTACTGATCTCTAGTCTACAACATCTCAATACATCTCTACTGATCTCTAGTCAACAACATCTCAATACATCTCTCTTCATTTCTACTGATCTCTAGTCTACAACATCTCAATACATCTCTCTTAATCTCTACTGATCTCTAGTCTACAACATCTCAATACATCTCTACTGATCTCTAGTCAACAACATCTCAATACATCTCTACTGATCTCTAGTCTACAACATCTCAATACATCTCTACTGATCTCTAGTCAACAATGTCTCAATACATCTCTCTTAATCTCTACTGATCTCTAGTCTACAACATCTCAATACATCTCTACTGATCTCTAGTCAACAACATCTCAATACATCTCTACTGATCTCTAGTCTACAACATCTCAATACATCTCTACTGATCTCTAGTCAACAACATCTCAATACATCTCTATACATCTCTACTGATCTCTAGTCTACAAAATATCAATACATCTCTACTGATCTCTAGTCAACAACATCTCAATACATCTCTCTTCATTTCTACTGATCTCTAGTCTACAACATCTCAATACATCTCTACTGATTTCTAGTCAACAACATCTCAATAGATCTCTACTGATCTCTAGTCTACAACATCTCAATACATCTCTACTGATTTCTAGTCAACAACATCTCAATACATCTCTACTGATCTCTAGTCTACAACATCTCAATACATATCTACTGATCTCTAGTCTACAACATCTCAATACATCTCTAGTAATCTCTACTGATCTCTAGTCTACAACATCTCAATACATCTCTACTGATCTCTAGTCAACAACATCTCAATACATCTCTACTGATCTCTAGTCTACAACATATCAATACATCTCTTACATCTCTACTGATCTCTAGTCTACAACATATCAATACATCTCTTCTTTCTACTGATCTCTAGTCTACAACATCTCAATACATCTCTCTTAATCTCTACTGATCTCTAGTCTACAACATCTCAATACATCTCTACTGATCTCTAGTCAACAACATCTCAATACATCTCTCTTAATCTCTACTGATCTCTAGTCTACAACATCTCAATACATCTCTACTGATCTCTAGTCAACAACATCTCAATACATCTCTACTGATCTCTAGTCTACAACATCTCAATACATCTCTACTGATCTCTAGTCAACAACATCTCAATACATCTCTATACATCTCTACTGATCTCTAGTCTACAACATCTCAATACATCTCTACTGATTTCTAGTCAACAACATCTCAATACATCTCTACTGATCTCTAGTCTACAACATCTCAATACATATCTACTGATCTCTAGTCAACAACATCTCAATAATCTCTATATCTCTACTGATCTCTAGTCTACAACATCTCAATACATCTCTACTGATCTCTAGTCAACAACATCTCAATACATCTCTCTATTTCTACTGATCTCTAGTCTACAACATCTCAATACATCTCTCTTAATCTCTACTGATCTCTAGTCTACAACATCTCAATACATCTCTACTGATCTCTAGTCAACAACATCTCAATACATCTCTCTTAATCTCTACTGATCTCTAGTCTACAACATCTCAATACATCTCTACTGATCTCTAGTCAACAACATCTCAATACATCTCTACTGATCTCTAGTCTACAACATCTCAATACATCTCTACTGATCTCTAGTCAACAACATCTCAATACATCTCTATACATCTCTACTGATCTCTAGTCTACA
The DNA here is from genome assembly GCF_020615455.1 of Coregonus clupeaformis. NCBI lineage: Eukaryota > Metazoa > Chordata > Actinopteri > Salmoniformes > Salmonidae > Coregonus > Coregonus clupeaformis. The sequence continues at coordinate 12,084 of NW_025534798.1, forward strand.
ACATATCAATACATCTCTTATTTCTACTGATCTCTAGTCTACAACATCTCAATACATTCTCTTAATCTCTACTGATCTCTAGTCTACAACATCTCAATACATCTCTACTGATCTCTAGTCAACAACATCTCAATACATCTCTCTTAAGCTCTACTGATCTCTAGTCTACAACATCTCAATACATCTCTACTGGTCTCTAGTCAACAACATCTCAATACATCTCTACTGATCTCTAGTCTACAACATCTCAATACATCTCTACTGATCTCTAGTCAACAACATCTCAATACATCTCTATACATCTCTACTGATCTCTAGTCTACAACATATCAATACATCTCTACTGATCTCTAGTCAACAACATCTCAATACATCTCTCTTCATTTCTACTGATCTCTAGTCTACAACATCTCAATACATCTCTCTTAATCTCTACTGATCTCTAGTCTACAACATCTCAATACATCTCTACTGATCTCTAGTCAACAACATCTCAATACATCTCTCTTAATCTCTACTGATCTCTAGTCTACAACATCTCAATACATCTCTACTGATCTCTAGTCAACAATGTCTCAATACATCTCTCTTAATCTCTACTGATCTCTAGTCTACAACATCTCAATACATCTCTACTGATCTCTAGTCAACAACATCTCAATACATCTCTACTGATCTCTAGTCTACAACATCTCAATACATCTCTACTGATCTCTAGTCAACAACATCTCAATACATCTCTATACATCTCTACTGATCTCTAGTCTACAAAATATCAATACATCTCTACTGATCTCTAGTCAACAACATCTCAATACATCTCTCTTCATTTCTACTGATCTCTAGTCTACAACATCTCAATACATCTCTACTGATTTCTAGTCAACAACATCTCAATAGATCTCTACTGATCTCTAGTCTACAACATCTCAATACATCTCTACTGATTTCTAGTCAACAACATCTCAATACATCTCTACTGATCTCTAGTCTACAACATCTCTATTAATCTCTACTGATCTCTAGTCTACAACATCTCAATACATCTCTAGTAATCTCTACTGATCTCTAGTCTACAACATCTCAATACATCTCTACTGATCTCTAGTCTACAACATCTCAATACATCTCTACTGATCTCTAGTCAACAACATCTCAATACATCTCTATACATCTCTACTGATCTCTAGTCTACAACATATCAATACATCTCTCTTCATTTCTACTGATCTCTAGTCTACAACATCTCAATACATCTCTCTTAATCTCTACTGATCTCTAGTCTACAACATCTCAATACATCTCTACTGATCTCTAGTCAACAACATCTCAATACATCTCTCTTAAGCTCTACTGATCTCTAGTCTACAACATCTCAATACATCTCTACTGATCTCTAGTCAACAACATCTCAATACATCTCTACTGATCTCTAGTCTACAACATCTCAATACATCTCTACTGATCTCTAGTCAACAACATCACAATACATCTCTATACATCTCTACTGATCTCTAGTCTACAACATATCAATACATCTCTACTGATCTCTAGTCAACAACATCTCAATACATCTCTACTGATCTCTAGTCTACAACATCTCAATACATCTCTACTGATTTCTAGTCAACAACATCTCAATACATCTCTATAATCTCTACTGATCTCTAGTCTACAACATATCAATACATCTCTACTGATCTCTAGTCAACAACATCTCAATACATTCTTCATTTCTACTGATCTCTAGTCTACAACATCTCAATACATCTCTCTAATCTCTACTGATCTCTAGTCTACAACATCTCAATACATCTCTACTGATCTCTAGTCAACAACATCTCAATACATCTCTCTTAATCTCTACTGATCTCTAGTCTACAACATCTCAATACATCTCTACTGATCTCTAGTCAACAACGTCTCAATACATTCTCTTAATCTCTACTGATCTCTAGTCTACAACATCTCAATACATCTCTACTGATCTCTAGTCAACAACATCTCAATACATCTCTACTGATCTCTAGTCTACAACATCTCAATACATCTCTACTGATCTCTAGTCAACAACATCTCAATACATCTCTATAATCTCTACTGATCTCTAGTCTACAAAATCTCAATACATCTCTACTGATCTCTAGTCAACAACATCTCAATACATCTCCTTCTACTGATCTCTAGTCTACAACATCTCAATACATCTCTCTTATCTCTACTGATCTCTAGTCTACAACATCTCAATACATCTCTACTGATTTCTAGTCAACAACATCTCAATACATCTCTACTGATCTCTAGTCTACAACATCTCAATACATCTCTACTGATTTCTAGTCAACAACATCTCAATACATCTCTACTGATTCTAGTCTACAACATCTCTATTAATCTCTACTGATCTCTAGTCTACAACATCTCAATACATCTCTATAATCTCTACTGATCTCTAGTCTACAACATCTCAATACATCTCTACTGATCTCTAGTCTACAACATCTCAATACATCTCTACTGATCTCTAGTCAACAACATCTCAATACATCTCTATACATCTCTACTGATCTCTAGTCTACAACATCTCAATACATCTCTACTGATCTCTAGTCAACAACATCTCAATACATCTCTCTTAGCTCTACTGATCTCTAGTCTACAACATCTCAATACATCTCTACTGATCTCTAGTCAACAACATCTCAATACATCTCTACTGATCTCTAGTCTACAACATCTCAATACATCTCTACTGATCTCTAGTCAACAACATCTCAATACATCTCTATAATCTCTACTGATCTCTAGTCTACAACATCTCAATACATCTCTACTGATCTCTAGTCAACAACATCTCAATACATCTCTACTGATCTCTAGTCTACAACATCTCAATACATCTCTACTCATCTCTAGTCAACAACATCTCAATACATCTAAGCTCTACTGATCTCTAGTCAACAACATCTCAATACATCTCTACTGATCTCTAGTCAACAACATCTCAATACATCTCTACTGATCTCTAGTCAACAACATCTCAATACATCTCTATACATCTCTACTGATCTCTAGTCTACAACATATCAATACATTCTCTTATTTCTACTGATCTCTAGTCTACAACATCTCAATACATCTCTCTTAATCTCTACTGATCTCTAGTCTACAACATCTCAATACATCTCTACTGATCTCTAGTCAACAACATCTCAATACATCTCTCTTAAGCTCTACTGATCTCTAGTCTACAACATCTCAATACATCTCTACTGGTCTCTAGTCAACAACATCTCAATACATCTCTACTGATCTCTAGTCTACAACATCTCAATACATCTCTACTGATCTCTAGTCAACAACATCTCAATACATCTCTATACATCTCTACTGATCTCTAGTCTACAACATCTCAATACATCTCTACTGATCTCTAGTCAACAACATCTCAATACATCTCTCTTCATTTCTACTGATCTCTAGTCTACAACATCTCAATACATCTCTCTTAATCTCTACTGATCTCTAGTCTACAACATCTCAATACATCTCTACTGATCTCTAGTCAACAACATCTCAATACATCTCTCTTAATCTCTACTGATCTCTAGTCTACAACATCTCAATACATCTCTACTGATCTCTAGTCAACAATATCTCAATACATCTCTCTTAATCTCTACTGATCTCTAGTCTACAACATCTCAATACATCTCTACTGATCTCTAGTCAACAACATCTCAATACATCTCTACTGATCTCTAGTCTACAACATCTCAATACATCTCTACTGATCTCTAGTCAACAACATCTCAATACATCTCTATACATCTCTACTGATCTCTAGTCTACAAAATATCAATACATCTCTACTGATCTCTAGTCAACAACATCTCAATACATCTCTCTTCATTTCTACTGATCTCTAGTCTACAACATCTCAATACATCTCTACTGATTTCTAGTAAACAAACATCTCAATAGATCTCTACTGATCTCTAGTCTACAACATCTCAATACATCTCTACTGATTTCTAGTCAACAACATCTCAATACATCTCTACTGATCTCTAGTCTACAACATCTCTATTAATCTCTACTGATCTCTAGTCTACAACATCTCAATACATCTCTAGTAATCTCTACTGATCTCTAGTCTACAACATCTCAATACATCTCTACTGATCTCTAGTCAACAACATCTCAATACATCTCTACTGATCTCTAGTCAACAACATCTCAATACATCTCTATACATCTCTACTGATCTCTAGTCTACAACATATCAATACATCTCTACTGATCTCTAGTCAACAATATCTCAATACATCTCTATACATCTCTACTGATCTCTAGTCTACAACATCTCAATACATCTCTCTTAATCTCTACTGATCTCTAGTCTACAACATCTCAATACATCTCTACTGATCTCTAGTCAACAACATCTCAATACATCTCTCTTAATCTCTACTGATCTCTAGTCTACAACATCTCAATACATCTCTACTGATCTCTAGTCAACAATGTCTCAATACATCTCTCTTAATCTCTACTGATCTCTAGTCTACAACATCTCAATACATCTCTACTGATCTCTAGTCAACAACATCTCAATACATCTCTACTGATCTCTAGTCTCACAACATCTCAATACATCTCTACTGATCTCTAGTCAACAACATCTCAATACATCTCTATACATCTCTACTGATCTCTAGTCTACAAAATATCAATACATCTCTACTGATCTCTAGTCAACAACATCTCAATACATCTCTCTTCATTTCTACTGATCTCTAGTCTACAACATCTCAATACATCTCTACTGATTTCTAGTAAACAAACATCTCAATAGATCTCTACTGATCTCTAGTCTACAACATCTCAATACATCTCTACTGATTTCTAGTCAACAACATCTCAATACATCTCTACTGATCTCTAGTCTACAACATCTCTAATACATCTCTACTGATCTCTAGTCTACAACATCTCAATACATCTCTAGTAATCTCTACTGATCTCTAGTCTACAACATCTCAATACATCTCTACTCATCTCTAGTCTACAACATCTCAATACATCTCTACTGATCTCTAGTCAACAACATCTCAATACATCTCTATACATCTCTACTGATCTCTAGTCTACAACATATCAATACATCTCTCTTCTTTCTACTGATCTCTAGTCAACAACATCTCAATACATCCTCTTAATCTCTACTGATCTCTAGTCTACAACATCTCAATACATCTCTACTGATCTCTAGTCAACAACATCTCAATACATCTCTTAGTCTCTACTGATCTCTAGTCTACAACATCTCAATACATCTCTACTGATCTCTAGTCAACAACATCTCAATACATCTCTACTGATCTCTAGTCTACAACATCTCAATACATCTCTACTGATCTCTAGTCAACAACATCTCAATACATCTCTATACATCTCTACTGATCTCTAGTCTACAACATATCAATACATCTCTACTGATCTCTAGTCAACAACATCTCAATACATTCTCTTCATTTCTACTGATCTCTAGTCTACAACATCTCAATACATCTCTTTAATCTCTACTGATCTCTAGTCTACAACATCTCAATACATCTCTACTGATCTCTAGTCAACAACATCTCAATACATCTCTCTTAATCTCTACTGATCTCTAGTCTACAACATCTCAATACATCTCTACTGATCTCTAGTCAACAACATCTCAATACATCTCTTAATCTCTACTGATCTCTAGTCTACAACATCTCAATACATCTCTACTGATCTCTAGTCAACAACATCTCAATACATCTCTACTGATCTCTAGTCTACAACATCTCAATACATCTCTACTGATCTCTAGTCAACAACATCTCAATACATCTTTATTCTACTGATCTCTAGTCTACAACATCTCAATACATCTCTCTTACTCTACTGATCTCTAGTCTACAACATCTCAATACATCTCTACTGATCTCTAGTCAACAACATCTCAATACATCTCTCTTAGCTCTACTGATCTCTAGTCTACAACATCTCAATACATCTCTACTGATCTCTAGTCAACAACATCTCAATACATCTCTACTGATCTCTAGTCTACAACATCTCAATACATCTCTACTGATCTCTAGTCAACAACATCTCAATACATCTCTATACATCTCTACTGATCTCTAGTCTACAACATCTCAATACATCTCTACTGATCTCTAGTCAACAACATCTCAATACATTCTCTATTTCTACTGATCTCTAGTCTACAACATCTCAATACATCTCTATAATCTCTACTGATCTCTAGTCTACAACATCTCAATACATCTCTACTCGATCTCTAGTCAACAACATCTCAATACATCTCTCTTAAGCTCTACTGATCTCTAGTCTACAACATCTCAATACATCTCTACTGATCTCTAGTCAACAACATCTCAATACATCTCTACTGATCTCTAGTCTACAACATCTCAATACATCTCTACTGATCTCTAGTCAACAACATTCAATACATCTCTATACATCTCTACTGATCTCTAGTCTACAACATCTCAATACATTCTCTTCATTTCTACTGATCTCTAGTCTACAACATCTCAATACATCTCTCTTAATCTCTACTGATCTCTAGTCTACAACATCTCAATACATCTCTACTGATCTCTAGTCAACAACATCTCAATACATCTCTCTTAAGCTCTACTGATCTCTAGTCTACAACATCTCAATACATCTCTACTGGTCTCTAGTCAACAACATCTCAATACATCTCTACTGATCTCTAGTCTACAACATCTCAATACATCTCTACTGATCTCTAGTCAACAACATCTCAATACATCTCTATACATCTCTACTGATCTCTAGTCTACAACATATCAATACATCTCTACTGATCTCTAGTCAACAACATCTCAATACATCTCTCTTCATTTCTACTGATCTCTAGTCTACAACATCTCAATACATCTCTCTTAATCTCTACTGATCTCTAGTCTACAACATCTCAATACATCTCTACTGATCTCTAGTCAACAACATCTCAATACATCTCTCTTAATCTCTACTGATCTCTAGTCTACAACATCTCAATACATCTCTACTGATCTCTAGTCAACAATATCTCAATACATCTCTCTTAGTCTCTACTGATCTCTAGTCTACAACATCTCAATACATCTCTACTGATCTCTAGTCAACAACATCTCAATACATCTCTACTGATCTCTAGTCTACAACATCTCAATACATCTCTACTGATCTCTAGTCAACAACATCTCAATACATCTCTATACATCTCTACTGATCTCTAGTCTACAAACATCTCAATACATCTCTACTGATCTCTAGTCAACAACATCTCAATACATCTCTCTTCATTTCTACTGATCTCTAGTCTACAACATCTCAATACATCTCTACTGATTTCTAGTCAACAACATCTCAATACATCTCTACTGATCTCTAGTCTACAACATCTCAATACATCTCTACTGATTTCTAGTCAACAACATCTCAATACATCTCTACTGATCTCTAGTCTACAACATCTCTATTAATCTCTACTGATCTCTAGTCTACAACATCTCAATACATCTCTATAATCTCTACTGATCTCTAGTCTACAACATCTCAATACATCTCTACTGATCTCTAGTCTACAACATCTCAATACATCTCTACTGATCTCTAGTCAACAACATCTCAATACATCTCTATACATCTCTACTGATCTCTAGTCTACAACATATCAATACATCTCTCTTCATTTCTACTGATCTCTAGTCTACAACATCTCAATACATCTCTCTTAATCTCTACTGATCTCTAGTCTACAACATCTCAATACATCTCTACTGATCTCTAGTCAACAACATCTCAATACATCTCTCTTAAGCTCTACTGATCTCTAGTCTACAACATCTCAATACATCTCTACTGATCTCTAGTCAACAACATCTCAATACATCTCTACTGATCTCTAGTCTACAACATCTCAATACATCTCTACTGATCTCTAGTCAACAACATCTCAATACATCTCTATACATCTCTACTGATCTCTAGTCTACAACATATCAATACATCTCTACTGATCTCTAGTCAACAACATCTCAATACATCTCTACTGATCTCTAGTCTACAACATCTCAATACATCTCTACTGATCTCTAGTCAACAACATCTCAATACATCTCTATACATCTCTACTGATCTCTAGTCTACAACATATCAATACATCTCTACTGATCTCTAGTCTACAACATCTCAATACATCTTTCTTCTACTGATCTCTAGTCTACAACATCTCAATACATCTCTCTTAATCTCTACTGATCTCTAGTCTACAACATCTCAATACATCTCTACTGATCTCTAGTCAACAACATCTCAATACATCTCTCTTAATCTCTACTGATCTCTAGTCTACAACATCTCAATACATCTCTACTGATCTCTAGTCAACAACATCTCAATACATCTCTACTGATCTCTAGTCTACAACATCTCAATACATCTCTACTGATCTCTAGTCAACAACATCTCAATACATCTCTATACATCTCTACTGATCTCTAGTCTACAACATATCAATACATCTCTCATTTACTGATCTCTAGTCTACAACATCTCAATACATCTCTCTTAATCTCTACTGATCTCTAGTCTACAACATCTCAATACATCTCTACTGATCTCTAGTCAACAACATCTCAATACATCTCTCTTAAGCTCTACTGATCTCTAGTCTACAACATCTCAATACATCTCTACTGGTCTCTAGTCAACAACATCTCAATACATCTCTACTGATCTCTAGTCTACAACATCTCAATACATCTCTACTGATCTCTAGTCAACAACATCTCAATACATCTCTATACATCTCTACTGATCTCTAGTCTACAACATCTCAATACATCTCTACTGATCTCTAGTCAACAACATCTCAATACATCTCTCTTCATTTCTACTGATCTCTAGTCTACAACATCTCAATACATCTCTCTTAATCTCTACTGATCTCTAGTCTACAACATCTCAATACATCTCTACTGATCTCTAGTCAACAACATCTCAATACATCTCTCTTAATCTCTACTGATCTCTAGTCTACAACATCTCAATACATCTCTACTGATCTCTAGTCAACAACATCTCAATACATCTCTCTTAATCTCTACTGATCTCTAGTCTACAACATCTCAATACATCTCTACTGATCTCTAGTCAACAACATCTCAATACATCTCTACTGATCTCTAGTCTACAACATCTCAATACATCTCTACTGATCTCTAGTCAACAACATCTCAATACATCTCTATACATCTCTACTGATCTCTAGTCTACAAAATATCAATACATCTCTACTGATCTCTAGTCAACAACATCTCAATACATCTCTCTTCATTTCTACTGATCTCTAGTCTACAACATCTCAATACATCTCTACTGATTTCTAGTCAACAACATCTCAATAGATCTCTACTGATCTCTAGTCTACAACATCTCAATACATCTCTACTGATTTCTAGTCAACAACATCTCAATACATCTCTACTGATCTCTAGTCTACAACATCTCAATACATATCTACTGATCTCTAGTCTACAACATCTCAATACATCTCTAGTAATCTCTACTGATCTCTAGTCTACAACATCTCAATACATCTCTACTGATCTCTAGTCTACAACATCTCAATACATCTCTACTGATCTCTAGTCTACAACATCTCAATACATCTCTCTTCATCTCTACTGATATCTAGTCTACAACATCTCAATACATCTCTCTTCATTTCTACTGATCTCTAGTCTACAACATCTCAATACATCTCTCTTAATCTCTACTGATCTCTAGTCTACAACATCTCAATACATCTCTACTGATCTCTAGTCAACAACATCTCAATACATCTCTCTTAATCTCTACTGATCTCTAGTCTACAACATCTCAATACATCTCTACTGATCTCTAGTCAACAACATCTCAATACATCTCTACTGATCTCTAGTCTACAACATCTCAATACATCTCTACTGATCTCTAGTCAACAACATCTCAATACATCTCTTTAATCTCTACTGATCTCTAGTCTACAACATCTCAATACATCTCTACTGATCTCTAGTCAACAACATCTCAATACATCTCTACTGATCTCTAGTCTACAACATCTCAATACATCTCTACTGATCTCTAGTCAACAACATCTCAATACATCTCTATACATCTCTACTGATCTCTAGTCTACAACATATCAATACATCTCTACTGATCTCTAGTCAACAACATCTCAATACATCTCTCTTCATTTCTACTGATCTCTAGTCTACAACATCTCAATACATCTCTCTTAATCTCTACTGATCTCTAGTCTACAACATCTCAATACATCTCTACTGATCTCTAGTCAACAACATCTCAATACATCTCTCTTAATCTCTACTGATCTCTAGTCTACAACATCTCAATACATCTCTACTGATCTCTAGTCAACAACATCTCAATACATCTCTCTTGATCTCTAGTCTATCAACATCTCAATACATCTCTACTGATCTCTAGTCAACAACATCTCAATACATCTCTACTGATCTCTAGTCTACAACATCTCAATACATCTCTACTGATCTCTAGTCAACAACATCTCAATACATCTCTCTTCATTTCTACTGATCTCTAGTCTACAACATATCAATACATCTCTACTGACTCTAGTCAACAACATCTCAATACATCTCTACTGATCTCTAGTCAACAACATCTCAATACATCTCTCTTCATTTCTACTGATCTCTAGTCTACAACATCTCAATACATCTCTACTGATTTCTAGTCAACAACATCTCAATACATCTCTACTGATCTCTAGTCTACAACATCTCAATACATCTCTACTGATTTCTAGTCAACAACATCTCAATACATCTCTACTGATCTCTAGTCTACAACATCTCTATTAATCTCTACTGATCTCTAGTCTACAACATCTCAATACATCTCTAGTAATCTCTACTGATCTCTAGTCTACAACATCTCAATACATCTCTACTGATCTCTAGTCTACAACATCTCAATACATCTCTACTGATCTCTAGTCAACAACATCTCAATACATCTCTATACATCTCTACTGATCTCTAGTCTACAACATCTCAATACATCTCTACTGATCTCTAGTCAACAACATCTCAATACATCTCTCTTAAGCTCTACTGATCTCTAGTCTACAACATCTCAATACATCTCTACTGATCTCTAGTCAACAACATCTCAATACATCTCTACTGATCTCTAGTCTACAACATCTCAATACATCTCTACTGATCTCTAGTCAACAACATCTCAATACATCTCTATACATCTCTACTGATCTCTAGTCTACAACATCTCAATACATCTCTACTGATCTCTAGTCAACAACATCTCAATACATCTCTACTGATCTCTAGTCTACAACATCTCAATACATCTCTACTGATCTCTAGTCAACAACATCTCAATACATCTCTACTGATCTCTAGTCTACAACATCTCAATACATCTCTACTGATCTCTAGTCAACAACATCTCAATACATCTCTACTGATCTCTAGTCTACAACATCTCAATACATCTCTATACATCTCTACTGATCTCTAGTCTACAACATATCAATACATCTCTCTTCATTTCTACTGATCTCTAGTCTACAACATCTCAATACATCTCTCTTAATCTCTACTGATCTCTAGTCTACAACATCTCAATACATCTCTACTGATCTCTAGTCAACAACATCTCAATACATCTCTTAAGCTCTACTGATCTCTAGTCTACAACATCTCAATACATCTCTACTGGTCTCTAGTCAACAACATCTCAATACATCTCTACTGATCTCTAGTCTACAACATCTCAATACATCTCTACTGATCTCTAGTCAACAACATCTCAATACATCTCTATACATCTCTACTGATCTCTAGTCTACAACATATCAATACATCTCTACTGATCTCTAGTCAACAACATCTCAATACATCTCTCTTATTTCTACTGATCTCTAGTCTACAACATCTCAATACATCTCTCTTAATCTCTACTGATCTCTAGTCTACAACATCTCAATACATCTCTACTGATCTCTAGTCAACAACATCTCAATACATCTCTCTTAATCTCTACTGATCTCTAGTCTACAACATCTCAATACATCTCTACTGATCTCTAGTCAACAATGTCTCAATACATCTCTCTTAATCTCTACTGATCTCTAGTCTACAACATCTCAATACATCTCTACTGATCTCTAGTCAACAACATCTCAATACATCTCTACTGATCTCTAGTCTACAACATCTCAATACATCTCTACTGATCTCTAGTCAACAACATCTCAATACATCTCTATACATCTCTACTGATCTCTAGTCTACAACATCTCAATACATCTCTACTGATCTCTAGTCAACAACATCTCAATACATCTCTCTTCATTTCTACTGATCTCTAGTCTACAACATCTCAATACATCTCTACTGATTTCTAGTCAACAACATCTCAATACATCTCTACTGATCTCTAGTCTACAACATCTCAATACATCTCTACTGATCTCTAGTCAACAACATCTCAATACATCTCTACTGATCTCTAGTCTACAACATCTCTATTAATCTCTACTGATCTCTAGTCAACAATATCTCAATACATCTCTATACATCTCTACTGATCTCTAGTCTACAACATCTCAATACATCTCTACTGATCTCTAGTCTACAACATCTCAATACATCTCTACTGATCTCTAGTCAACAACATCTCAATACATCTCTATACATCTCTACTGATCTCTAGTCTACAACATATCAATACATCTCTACTGATCTCTAGTCAACAACATCTCAATACATCTTCTTCATTTCTACTGATCTCTAGTCTACAACATCTCAATACATCTCTTAATCTCTACTGATCTCTAGTCTACAACATCTCAATACATCTCTACTGATCTCTAGTCAACAACATCTCAATACATCTCTCTTAATCTCTACTGATCTCTAGTCTACAACATCTCAATACATCTCTACTGATCTCTAGTCAACAACGTCTCAATACATCTCTCTTAATCTCTACTGATCTCTAGTCTACAACATCTCAATACATCTCTACTGATCTCTAGTCAACAACATCTCAATACATCTCTACTGATCTCTAGTCTACAACATCTCAATACATCTCTACTGATCTCTAGTCAACAACATCTCAATACATCTCTATACATCTCTACTGATCTCTAGTCTACAACATCTCAATACATCTCTACTGATCTCTAGTCAACAACATCTCAATACATCTCTCTTATTTCTACTGATCTCTAGTCTACAACATATCAATACATCTCTACTGATCTCTAGTCAACAACATCTCAATACATCTCTACTGATCTCTAGTCTACAACATCTCAATACATCTCTACTGATTTCTAGTCAACAACATCTCAATACATCTCTACTGATCTCTAGTCTACAACATCTCTATTAATCTCTACTGATCTCTAGTCTACAACATCTCAATACATCTCTAGTAATCTCTACTGATCTCTAGTCTACAACATCTCAATACATCTCTACTGATCTCTAGTCTACAACATCTCAATACATCTCTACTGATCTCTAGTCAACAACATCTCAATACATCTCTATACATCTCTACTGATCTCTAGTCTACAACATCTCAATACATTCTCTTCATTTCTACTGATCTCTAGTCTACAACATCTCAATACATCTCTCTTAATCTCTACTGATCTCTAGTCTACAACATCTCAATACATCTCTACTGATCTCTAGTCAACAACATCTCAATACATCTCTCTTAAGCTCTACTGATCTCTAGTCTACAACATCTCAATACATCTCTACTGATCTCTAGTCAACAACATCTCAATACATCTCTACTGATCTCTAGTCTACAACATCTCAATACATCTCTACTGATCTCTAGTCTACAACATCTCAATACATCTCTCTTCATCTCTACTGATCTCTAGTCTACAACATCTCAATACATCTCTACTGATCTCTAGTCAACAACATCTCAATACATCTCTCTTAATCTCTACTGATCTCTAGTCTACAACATCTCAATACATCTCTACTGATCTCTAGTCAACAATATCTCAATACATCTCTCTTAATCTCTACTGATCTCTAGTCTACAACATCTCAATACATCTCTACTGATCTCTAGTCAACAACATCTCAATACATCTCTACTGATCTCTAGTCTACAACATCTCAATACATCTCTACTGATCTCTAGTCAACAACATCTCAATACATCTCTATACATCTCTACTGATCTCTAGTCTACAAAATCTCAATACATCTCTACTGATCTCTAGTCAACAACATCTCAATACATCTCTCTTCATCTCTACTGATCTCTAGTCTACAACATCTCAATACATCTCTACTGATTTCTAGTCAACAACATCTCAATACATCTCTACTGATCTCTAGTCTACAACATCTCAATACATCTCTACTGATTTCTAGTCAACAACATCTCAATACATCTCTACTGATCTCTAGTCTACAACATCTCAATACATCTCTACTGATTTCTAGTCAACAACATCTCAATATATCTCTAGTAATCTCTACTGATCTATAGTCTACAACATCTCAATACATCTCTACTCATCTCTAGTCTACAACATCTCAATACATCTCTACTGATCTCTAGTCAACAACATCTCAATACATCTCTATACATCTCTACTGATCTCTAGTCTACAACATATCAATACATCTCTACTGATCTCTAGTCAACAACATCTCAATACATCTCTCTTCATTTCTACTGATCTCTAGTCTACAACATCTCAATACATCTCTCTTAATCTCTACTGATCTCTAGTCTACAACATCTCAATACATCTCTACTGATCTCTAGTCAACAACATCTCAATACATCTCTCTTAATCTCTACTGATCTCTAGTCTACAACATCTCAATACATCTCTACTGATCTCTAGTCAACAATATCTCAATACATCTCTCTTAATCTCTACTGATCTCTAGTCTACAACATCTCAATACATCTCTACTGATCTCTAGTCAACAACATCTCAATACATCTCTACTGATCTCTAGTCTACAACATCTCAATACATCTCTACTGATCTCTAGTCAACAACATCTCAATACATCTCTATACATCTCTACTGATCTCTAGTCTACAAAATCTCAATACATCTCTACTGATCTCTAGTCAACAACATCTCAATACATCTCTCTTATTTCTACTGATCTCTAGTCTACAACATCTCAATACATCTCTACTGATTTCTAGTCAACAACATCTCAATAATCTCTACTGATCTCTAGTCTACAACATCTCAATACATCTCTACTGATCTCTAGTCAACAACATCTCAATACATCTCTACTGATCTCTAGTCTACAACATCTCAATACATCTCTACTGATCTCTAGTCTACAACATCTCAATACATCTCTAGTAATCTCTACTGATCTCTAGTCTACAACATCTCAATACATCTCTACTCATCTCTAGTCTACAACATCTCAATACATCTCTACTGATCTCTAGTCTACAACATCTCAATACATCTCTATACATCTCTACTGATCTCTAGTCTACAACATATCAATACATCTCTCTTCATTTCTACTGATCTCTAGTCTACAACATCTCAATACATCTCTCTTAATCTCTACTGATCTCTAGTCTACAACATCTCAATACATCTCTACTGATCTCTAGTCAACAACATCTCAATACATCTCTCTTAAGCTCTACTGATCTCTAGTCTACAACATCTCAATACATCTCTACTGATCTCTAGTCAACAACATCTCAATACATCTCTACTGATCTCTAGTCTACAACATCTCAATACATCTCTACTGATCTCTAGTCAACAACATCTCAATACATCTCTATACATCTCTACTGATCTCTAGTCTACAACATATCAATACATCTCTACTGATCTCTAGTCAACAACATCTCAATACATCTCTCTTCATTTCTACTGATCTCTAGTCTACAACATCTCAATACATCTCTCTTAATCTCTACTGATCTCTAGTCTACAACATCTCAATACATCTCTACTGATCTCTAGTCAACAACATCTCAATATATCTCTCTTAATCTCTACTGATCTCTAGTCTACATCATCTCAATACATCTCTACTGATCTCTAGTCAACAACATCTCAATACATTCTCTTAATCTCTACTGATCTCTAGTCTACAACATCTCAATACATCTCTACTGATCTCTAGTCAACAACATCTCAATACATCTCTACTGATCTCTAGTCTACAACATCTCAATACATCTCTACTGATCTCTTGTCAACAACATAAATAATTACATCTCTCTTCATTTCTACTGATCTCTAGTCTACAACATCTCAATACATCTCTCTTAATCTCTACTGATCTCTAGTCTACAACATCTCAATACATCTCTACTGATCTCTAGTCAACAACATCTCAATACATCTCTCTTAAGCTCTACTGATCTCTAGTCTACAACATCTCAATACATCTCTACTGATCTCTAGTCAACAACATCTCAATACATCTCTACTGATCTCTAGTCTACAACATCTCAATACATCTCTACTGATCTCTAGTCAACAACATCTCAATACATCTCTATACATCTCTACTGATCTCTAGTCTACAACATATCAATACATCTCTACTGATCTCTAGTCTACAACATCTCAATACATCTCTCTTAATCTCTACTGATCTCTAGTCTACAACATCTCAATACATCTCTCTTAATCTCTACTGATCTCTAGTCTACAACATCTCAATACATCTCTACTGATCTCTAGTCAACAACATCTCAATACATCTCTCTTAATCTCTACTGATCTCTAGTCTACAACATCTCAATACATCTCTACTGATCTCTAGTCAACAACATCTCAATACATCTCTCTTAATCTCTACTGATCTCTAGTCTACAACATCTCAATACATCTCTACTGATTTCTAGTCAACAACATCTCAATACATCTCTACTGATCTCTAGTCTACAACATCTCTATTAATCTCTACTGATCTCTAGTCTACAACATCTCAATACATCTCTAGTAATCTCTACTGATCTCTAGTCTACAACATCTCAATACATCTCTACTCATCTCTAGTCAACAACATCTCAATACATCTCTCTTAAGCTCTACTGATCTCTAGTCTACAACATCTCAATACATCTCTACTGATCTCTAGTCAACAACATCTCAATACATCTCTACTGATCTCTAGTCTACAACATCTCAATACATCTCTACTGATCTCTAGTCAACAACATCTCAATACATTCTCTTCTCTACTGATCTCTAGTCTACAACATCTCAATACATCTCTACTGATCTCTAGTCAACAACATCTCAATACATCTCTACTGATCTCTAGTCTACAACATCTCAATACATCTCTACTGATCTCTAGTCAACAACATCTCAATACATCTCTATACATCTCTACTGATCTCTAGTCTACAACATATCAATACATCTCTACTGATCTCTAGTCAACAACATCTCAATACATCTCTCTTCATTTCTACTGATCTCTAGTCTACAACATCTCAATACATCTCTCTTAATCTCTACTGATCTCTAGTCTACAACATCTCAATACATCTCTACTGATCTCTAGTCAACAACATCTCAATATATCTCTCTTAATCTCTACTGATCTCTAGTCTACATAATCTCAATACATCTCTACTGATCTCTAGTCAACAACATCTCAATACATCCTCTTAATCTCTACTGATCTCTAGTCTACAACATCTCAATACATCTCTACTGATCTCTAGTCAACAACATCTCAATACATCTCTACTGATCTCTAGTCTACAACATCTCAATACATCTCTACTGATCTCTAGTCAACAACATAAATACATCTCTCTTCATTTCTACTGATCTCTAGTCTACAACATCTCAATACATCTCTCTTAATCTCTACTGATCTCTAGTCTACAACATCTCAATACATCTCTACTGATCTCTAGTCAACAACATCTCAATACATCTCTCTTAAGCTCTACTGATCTCTAGTCTACAACATCTCAATACATCTCTACTGATCTCTAGTCAACAACATCTCAATACATCTCTACTGATCTCTAGTCTACAACATCTCAATACATCTCTACTGATCTCTAGTCAACAACATCTCAATACATCTCTATACATCTCTACTGATCTCTAGTCTACAACATCTCAATACATCTCTACTGATCTCTAGTCAACAACATCTCAATACATCTCTCTTCATTTCTACTGATCTCTAGTCTACAACATCTCAATACATCTCTCTTAATCTCTACTGATCTCTAGTCTACAACATCTCAATACATCTCTACTGATCTCTAGTCAACAACATCTCAATACATCTCTATACATCTCTACTGATCTCTAGTCTACAACATCTCAATACATCTCTACTGATCTCTAGTCAACAACATCTCTAGTAATCTCTACTGATCTCTAGTCTACAACATCTCAATACATCTCTACTGATTTCTAGTCAAAAACATCTCAATACATCTCTACTGATCTCTAGTCTACAACATCTCTATTAATCTCTACTGATCTCTAGTCTACAACATCTCAATACATCTCTAGTAATCTCTACTGATCTCTAGTCTACAACATCTCAATACATCTCTACTCATCTCTAGTCAACAACATCTCAATACATCTCTCTTAAGCTCTACTGATCTCTAGTCTACAACATCTCAATACATCTCTACTGATCTCTAGTCAACAACATCTCAATACATCTCTACTGATCTCTAGTCTACAACATCTCAATACATCTCTACTGATCTCTAGTCAACAACATCTCAATACATCTCTATACATCTCTACTGATCTCTAGTCTACAACATATCAATACATCTCTCTTCATTTCTACTGATCTCTAGTCTACAACATCTCAATACATCTCTCTTAATCTCTACTGATCTCTAGTCTACAACATCTCAATACATCTCTACTGATCTCTAGTCAACAACATCTCAATACATCTCTCTTAAGCTCTACTGATCTCTAGTCTACAACATCTCAATACATCTCTACTGATCTCTAGTCAACAACATCTCAATACATCTCTACTGATCTCTAGTCTACAACATCTCAATACATCTCTACTGATCTCTAGTCAACAACATCTCAATACATCTCTATACATCTCTACTGATCTCTAGTCTACAACATATCAATACATCTCTACTGATCTCTAGTCAACAACATCTCAATACATCTCTCTTCATTTCTACTGATCTCTAGTCTACAACATCTCAATACATCTCTCTTAATCTCTACTGATCTCTAGTCTACAACATCTCAATACATCTCTACTGATCTCTAGTCAACAACATCTCAATACATCTCTCTTAATCTCTACTGATCTCTAGTCTACAACATCTCAATACATCTCTACTGATCTCTAGTCAACAACATCTCAATACATCTCTCTTAATCTCTACTGATCTCTAGTCTACAACATCTCAATACATCTCTACTGATCTCTAGTCTACAACATCTCAATACATCTCTCTTAATCTCTACTGATCTCTAGTCTACAACATCTCAATACATCTCTACTGATCTCTAGTCAACAACATCTCAATACATCTCTTAATCTCTACTGATCTCTAGTCTACAACATCTCAATACATCTTATCTCTACTGATCTCTAGTCTACAACATCTCAATACATCTCTACTGATCTCTAGTCTACAACATCTCAATACATCTCTCTTAATCTCTACTGATCTCTAGTCTACAACATCTCAATACATCTCTTAATCTCTACTGATCTCTAGTCTACAACATCTCAATACATCTCTACTGATCTCTAGTCTACAACATCTCAATACATCTGCTCTACTGATCTCTAGTCTACAACATCTCAATACATCTCTACTGATCTCTAGTCAACAACATCTCAATACATCTCTACTGATCTCTAGTCTACAATATCTCAATACATCTCTATACATCTCTACTGATCTCTAGTCTACAACATCTCAATACATCTCTACTGATCTCTAGTCTACAACATCTCAATACATCTACTTATTTCTACTGATCTCTAGTCAACAACATCTCAATACATCTCTCTTAATCTCTACTGATCTCTAGTCTACAACATCTCAATAAATCTCTACTGATCTCTAGTCAACAACATCTCAATACATCTCTCTTAATCTCTACTGATCTCTAGTCTACAACATCTCAATACATCTCTACTGATCTCTAGTCAACAACATCTCAATACATCTCTATTAATCTCTACTGATCTCTAGTCTACAACATCTCAATACATCTCTACTGATCTCTAGTCTACAACATCTCAATACATCTCTACTGATCTCTAGTCAACAACATCTCAATACATCTCTACTGATCTCTAGTCAACAACATCTCAATACATCTCTCTTAATCTCTATTGATCTCTAGTCTACAACATCTCAAAACATCTCTACTGATCTCGAGTCAACAACATCTCAATACATCTATCTTAATCTCTACTGATCTCTAGTCTACAACATCTCAATACATCTCTACTGATCTCTAGTCAACAACATCTCAATACATCTCTTAATCTCTACTGATCTCTAGTCTACAACATCTCAATACATCTCTACTGATCTCTAGTCTACAACATCTCAATACATCTCTACTGATTTCTAGTCAAAAACATCTCAATACATCTCTACTGATCTCTAGTCTACAACATATCAATACATCTCTCTTCATTTCTACTGATATCTAGTCTACAACATCTCAATACATCTCTCTTAATCTCTACTGATCTCTAGTCTACAACATCTCAATACATCTCTACTGATCTCTAGTCAACAACATCTCAATACATCTCTCTTAAGCTCTACTGATCTCTAGTCTACAACATCTCAATACATCTCTACTGATCTCTAGTCAACAACATCTCAATACATCTCTACTGATCTCTAGTCTACAACATCTCAATACATCTCTACTGATCTCTAGTCAACAACATCTCAATACATCTCTATACATCTCTACTGATCTCTAGTCTACAACATCTCAATACATCTCTACTGATCTCTAGTCAACAACATCTCAATACATCTCTCTTCATTTCTACTGATCTCTAGTCTACAACATCTCAATACATCTCTCTTAATCTCTACTGATCTCTAGTCTACAACATCTCAATACATCTCTACTGATCTCTAGTCAACAACATCTCAATACATCTCTCTTAATCTCTACTGATCTCTAGTCTACAACATCTCAATACATCTCTACTGATCTCTAGTCAACAACATCTCAATACATATCTCTACTGATCTCTAGTCTACAACATCTCAATACATCTCTACTGATCTCTAGTCTACAACATCTCAATACATCTCTCTTAATCTCTACTGATCTCTAGTCTACAACATCTCAATACATCTCTACTGATCTCTAGTCAACAACATTTCAATACATCTCTATTAATCTCTACTGATCTCTAGTCTACAACATCTCAATACATTCTCTTAATCTCTACTGATCTCTAGTCTACAACATCTCAATACATCTCTACTGATCTCTAGTCAACAACATCTCAATACATCTCTCTTAATCTCTACTGATCTCTAGTCTACAACATCTCAATACATCTCTATACATCTCTACTGATCTCTAGTCTACAACATCTCAATACATCTCTACTGATCTCTAGTCAACAACATCTCAATACATCTCTTAAGCTCTACTGATCTCTAGTCTACAACATCTCAATACATCTCTACTGATCTCTAGTCAACAACATCTCAATACATCTCTACTGATCTCTAGTCAACAACATCTCAATACATCTCTATACATCTCTACTGATCTCTAGTCTACAATATATCAATACATCTCTACTGATCTCTAGTCAACAACATCTCAATACATCTCTTCATTTCTACTGATCTCTAGTCTACAACATCTCAATACATCTCTCTTAATCTCTACTGATCTCTAGTCTACAACATCTCAATACATCTCTACTGATCTCTAGTCAACAACATCTCAATACATCTCTCTTAATCTCTACTGATCTTTAGTCTACAACATCTCAATACATCTCTACTGATCTCTAGTCAACAACATCTCAATACATCTCTATTAATCTCTACTGATCTCTAGTCTACAACATCTCAATACATCTCTACTGATCTCTAGTCAACAACATCTCAATACATCTCTACTGATCTCTAGTCAACAACATCTCAATAAATCTCTACTGATCTCTAGTCAACAACATCTCAATACATCTCTCTTAATCTCTACTGATCTTTAGTCTACAACATCTCAATACATCTCTACTGATCTCTAGTCAACAACATCTCAATACATCTCTCTTAATCTCTACTGATCTCTAGTCTACAACATCTCAATACATCTCTACTGATCTCTAGTCAACAACATCTCAATACATCTCTTAATCTCTACTGATCTCTAGTCTACAACATCTCAATACATCTCTACTGATCTCTAGTCAACAACATCTCAATACATCTCTCTTAATCTCTACTGATCTCTAGTCTACAACATCTCAATACATCTCTACTGATCTCTAGTCAACAACATCTCAATACATCTTAATCTCTACTGATCTCTAGTCTACAACATCTCAATACATCTCTACTGATCTCTAGTCAACAACATCTCAATACATCTCTCTTAATCTCTACTGATCTCTAGTCTACAACATCTCAATACATCTCTACTGATCTCTAGTCAACAACATCTCAATACATCTCTCTTAAGCTCTACTGATCTCTAGTCTACAACATCTCAATACATCTCTACTGATCTCTAGTCAACAACATCTCAATACATCTCTACTGATCTCTAGTCTACAACATCTCAATACATCTCTACTGATTTCTAGTCAACAACATCTCAATACATCTCTACTGATCTCTAGTCTACAACATCTCTATTAATCTCTACTGATCTCTAGTCTACAACATCTCAATACATCTCTAGTAATCTCTACTGATCTCTAGTCTACAACATCTCAATACATCTCTACTGATCTCTAGTCAACAACATCTCAATACATCTCTCTTAAGCTCTACTGATCTCTAGTCTACAACATCTCAATACATCTCTACTGATCTCTAGTCAACAACATCTCAATACATCTCTACTGATCTCTAGTCTACAACATCTCAATACATCTCTACTGATCTCTAGTCAACAACATCTCAATACATCTCTATACATCTCTACTGATCTCTAGTCTACACATATCATATCATCTCTTCATTTCTACTGATCTCTAGTCTACAACATCTCAATACATCTCTCTTAATCTCTACTGATCTCTAGTCTACAACATCTCAATACATCTCTACTGATCTCTAGTCAACAACATCTCAATACATCTCTCTTAAGCTCTACTGATCTCTAGTCTACAACATCTCAATACATCTCTACTGATCTCTAGTCAACAACATCTCAATACATCTCTACTGATCTCTAGTCTACAACATCTCAATACATCTCTACTGATCTCTAGTCAACAACATCTCAATACATCTCTATACATCTCTACTGATCTCTAGTCTACAACATATCAATACATCTCTACTGATCTCTAGTCAACAACATCTCAATACATCTCTCTTCATTTCTACTGATCTCTAGTCTACAACATCTCAATACATCTCTCTTAATCTCTACTGATCTCTAGTCTACAACATCTCAATACATCTCTACTGATCTCTAGTCAACAACATCTCAATACATCTCTCTTAATCTCTACTGATCTCTAGTCTACAACATCTCAATACATCTCTACTGATCTCTAGTCAACAATATCTCAATACATCTCTCTTAATCTCTACTGATCTCTAGTCTACAACATCTCAATACATCTCTACTGATCTCTAGTCAACAACATCTCAATACATCTCTACTGATCTCTAGTCTACAACATCTCAATACATCTCTACTGATCTCTAGTCAACAACATCTCAATACATCTCTATACATCTCTACTGATCTCTAGTCTACAACATATCAATACATCTCTACTGATCTCTAGTCAACAACATCTCAATACATCTCTCTTCATTTCTACTGATCTCTAGTCTACAACATCTCAATACATCTCTACTGATTTCTAGTCAACAACATCTCAATACATCTCTACTGATCTCTAGTCTACAACATCTCAATACATCTCTACTGATTTCTAGTCAACAACATCTCAATACATCTCTACTGATCTCTAGTCTACAACATCTCTATTAATCTCTACTGATCTCTAGTCTACAACATCTCAATACATCTCTAGTAATCTCTACTGATCTCTAGTCTACAACATCTCAATACATCTCTACTCATCTCTAGTCTACAACATCTCAATACATCTCTACTGATCTCTAGTCTACAACATCTCAATACATCTCTTACATCTCTACTGATCTCTAGTCTACAACATATCAATACATCTTTTCATTCTACTGATCTCTAGTCAACAACATCTCAATACATCTCTTAATCTCTACTGATCTCTAGTCTACAACATCTCAATACATCTCTACTGATCTCTAGTCAACAACATCTCAATACATCTCTCTTAAGCTCTACTGATCTCTAGTCTACAACATCTCAATACATCTCTACTGATCTCTAGTCAACAACATCTCAATACATCTCTACTGATCTCTAGTCTACAACATCTCAATACATCTCTACTGATCTCTAGTCAACAACATCTCAATACATCTCTATACATCTCTACTGATCTCTAGTCTACAACATCTCAATACATCTCTACTGATCTCTAGTCAACAACATCTCAATACATCTCTACTGATCTCTAGTCTACAACATCTCAATACATCTCTACTGATCTCTAGTCTACAACATCTCAATACATCTCTATACATCTCTACTGATCTCTAGTCTACAACATATCAATACATCTCTACTGATCTCTAGTCAACAACATCTCAATACATCTCTCTTCATTTCTACTGATCTCTAGTCTACAACATCTCAATACATCTCTCTTAATCTCTACTGATCTCTAGTCTACAACATCTCAATACATCTCTACTGATCTCTAGTCAACAACATCTCAATACATCTCTCTTAATCTCTACTGATCTCTAGTCTACAACATCTCAATACATCTCTACTGATCTCTAGTCAACAATGTCTCAATACATCTCTCTTAATCTCTACTGATCTCTAGTCTACAACATCTCAATACATCTCTACTGATCTCTAGTCAACAACATCTCAATACATCTCTACTGATCTCTAGTCTACAACATCTCAATACATCTCTACTGATCTCTAGTCAACAACATCTCAATACATCTCTATACATCTCTACTGATCTCTAGTCTACAAAATATCAATACATCTCTACTGATCTCTAGTCAACAACATCTCAATACATCTCTCTTCATTTCTACTGATCTCTAGTCAACAACATCTCAATACATCTCTCTTCATTTCTACTGATCTCTAGTCTACAACATCTCAATACATCTCTACTGATTTCTAGTCAACAACATCTCAATACATCTCTACTGATCTCTAGTCTACAACATCTCAATACATCTCTACTGATTTCTAGTCAACAACATCTCAATACATCTCTACTGATCTCTAGTCTACAACATCTCTATTAATCTCTACTGATCTCTAGTCTACAACATCTCAATACATCTCTAGTAATCTCTACTGATCTCTAGTCTACAACATCTCAATACATCTCTACTGATCTCTAGTCTACAACATCTCAATACATCTCTACTCATCTCTAGTCTACAACATCTCAATACATCTCTATACATCTCTACTGATCTCTAGTCTACAACATCTCAATACATCTCTACTGATCTCTAGTCAACAACATCTCAATACATCTCTTTAAGCTCTACTGATCTCTAGTCTACAACATCTCAATACATCTCTACTGATCTCTAGTCAACAACATCTCAATACATCTCTACTGATCTCTAGTCTACAACATCTCAATACATCTCTACTGATCTCTAGTCAACAACATCTCAATACATCTCTATAATCTCTACTGATCTCTAGTCTACAACATATCAATACATCTCTACTGATCTCTAGTCAACAACATCTCAATACATCTCTACTGATCTCTAGTCTACAACATCTCAATACATCTCTACTGATCTCTAGTCAACAACATCTCAATACATCTTCTAGCTCTACTGATCTCTAGTCTACAACATCTCAATACATCTCTACTGATCTCTAGTCTACAACATCTCAATACATCTCTACTGATCTCTAGTCTACAACATCTCAATACATCTCTATACATCTCTACTGATCTCTAGTCTACAACATATCAATACATCTCTCTTCATTTCTACTGATCTCTAGTCTACAACATCTCAATACATCTCTCTTAATCTCTACTGATCTCTAGTCTACAACATCTCAATACATCTCTACTGATCTCTAGTCAACAACATCTCAATACATCTCTCTTAAGCTCTACTGATCTCTAGTCTACAACATCTCAATACATCTCTACTGGTCTCTAGTCAACAACATCTCAATACATCTCTACTGAACTCTAGTCTACAACATCTCAATACATCTCTACTGATCTCTAGTCAACAACATCTCAATACATCTCTATACATCTCTACTGATCTCTAGTCTACAACATATCAATACATCTCTACTGATCTCTAGTCAACAACATCTCAATACATCTTCTTATTTCTACTGATCTCTAGTCTACAACATCTCAATACATCTCTCTTAATCTCTACTGATCTCTAGTCTACAACATCTCAATACATCTCTACTGATCTCTAGTCAACAACATCTCAATACATCTCTTAATCTCTACTGATCTCTAGTCTACAACATCTCAATACATCTCTACTGATCTCTAGTCTACAACATCTCAATACATCTCTCTTAATCTCTACTGATCTCTAGTCTACAACATCTCAATACATCTCTACTGATCTCTAGTCAACAACATCTCAATACATCTCTACTGATCTCTAGTCTACAACATCTCAATACATCTCTACTGATCTCTAGTCAACAACATCTCAATACATCTCTATACATCTCTACTGATCTCTAGTCTACAAAATATCAATACATCTCTACTGATCTCTAGTCAACAACATCTCAATACATCTCTCTTCATTTCTACTGATCTCTAGTCTACAACATCTCAATACATCTCTACTGATTTCTAGTCAACAACATCTCAATAGATCTCTACTGATCTCTAGTCTACAACATCTCAATACATCTCTACTGATTTCTAGTCAACAACATCTCAATACATCTCTACTGATCTCTAGTCTACAACATCTCATAATCTCTACTGATCTCTAGTCTACAACATCTCAATACATCTCTAGTAATCTCTACTGATCTCTAGTCTACAACATCTCAATACATCTCTACTGATCTCTAGTCTACAACATCTCAATACATCTCTACTGATCTCTAGTCAACAACATCTCAATACATCTCATACATCTCTACTGATCTCTAGTCTACAACATATCAATACATCTCTACTGATCTCTAGTCAACAACATCTCAATACATCTCTCTTCATTTCTACTGATCTCTAGTCTACAACATCTCAATACATTTAATCTCTACTGATCTCTAGTCTACAACATCTCAATACATCTCTACTGATCTCTAGTCTACAACATCTCAATACATCTCTCTTAATCTCTACTGATCTCTAGTCTACAACATCTCAATACATCTCTACTGATCTCTAGTCAACAATATCTCAATACATCTCTCTTAATCTCTACTGATCTCTAGTCTACAACATCTCAATACATCTCTACTGATCTCTAGTCAACAACATCTCAATACATCTCTACTGATCTCTAGTCTACAACATCTCAATACATCTCTACTGATCTCTAGTCAACAACATCTCAATACATCTCTATACATCTCTACTGATCTCTAGTCTACAACATATCAATACATCTCTACTGATCTCTAGTCTACAACATCTCAATACATCTCTCTTCATTTCTACTGATCTCTAGTCTACAACATCTCAATACATCTCTACTGATTTCTAGTCAACAACATCTCAATAGATCTCTACTGATCTCTAGTCTACAACATCTCAATACATCTCTACTGATCTCTAGTCAACAACATCTCAATACATCTCTACTGATCTCTAGTCAACAACATCTCTAGTAATCTCTACTGATCTCTAGTCTACAACATCTCAATACATCTCTACTGATTTCTAGTCAACAACATCTCAATACATCTCTACTGATCTCTAGTCTACAACATCTCAATACATCTCTACTGATCTCTAGTCAACAACATCTCAATACATCTCTATACATCTCTACTGATCTCTAGTCTACAACATATCAATACATCTCTCTTCATTTCTACTGATCTCTAGTCTACAACATCTCAATACATCTCTCTTAATCTCTACTGATCTCTAGTCTACAACATCTCAATACATCTCTACTGATCTCTAGTCAACAACATCTCAATACATCTCTCTTAAGCTCTACTGATCTCTAGTCTACAACATCTCAATACATCTCTACTGATCTCTAGTCAACAACATCTCAATACATCTCTACTGATCTCTAGTCTACAACATCTCAATACATCTCTACTGATCTCTAGTCAACAACATCTCAATACATCTCTATACATCTCTACTGATCTCTAGTCTACAACATATCAATACATCTCTACTGATCTCTAGTCAACAACATCTCAATACATCTCTCTTCATTTCTACTGATCTCTAGTCTACAACATCTCAATACATCTCTCTTAATCTCTACTGATCTCTAGTCTACAACATCTCAATACATCTCTACTGATCTCTAGTCAACAACATCTCAATACATCTCTCTTAATCTCTACTGATCTCTAGTCTACAACATCTCAATACATCTCTACTGATCTCTAGTCAACAACATCTCAATACATCTCTCTTAATCTCTACTGATCTCTAGTCTACAACATCTCAATACATCTCTACTGATCTCTAGTCAACAACATCTCAATACATCTCTACTGATCTCTAGTCTACAACATCTCAATACATCTCTACTGATCTCTAGTCAACAACATCTAATACATCTCTCTTCATTTCTACTGATCTCTAGTCTACAACATCTCAATACATCTCTCTTAATCTCTACTGATCTCTAGTCTACAACATCTCAATACATCTCTACTGATCTCTAGTCAACAACATCTCAATACATCTCTCTTACTCTACTGATCTCTAGTCTACAACATCTCAATACATCTCTACTGATCTCTAGTCTACAACATCTCAATACATCTCTATACATCTCTACTGATCTCTAGTCTACAACATATCAATACATCTCTACTGATCTCTAGTCAACAACATCTCAATACATCTCTAATTTCTACTGATCTCTAGTCTACAACATCTCAATACATCTCTCTTAATCTCTACTGATCTCTAGTCTACAACATCTCAATACATCTCTACTGATCTCTAGTCAACAACATCTCAATACATCTCTACTGATCTCTAGTCAACAACATCTCAATACATCTCTACTGATCTCTAGTCTACAACATCTCAATACATCTCTAATGATCTCTAGTCAACAACATCTCAATACATCTCTATACATCTCTACTGATCTCTAGTCTACAAAATATCAATACATCTCTACTGATCTCTAGTCAACAACATCTCAATACATCTCTCTTCATCTCTACTGATCTCTAGTCTACAACATCTCAATACATCTCTACTGATTTCTAGTAAACAAACATCTCAATAGATCTCTACTGATCTCTAGTCTACAACATCTCAATACATCTCTACTGATTTCTAGTCAACAACATCTCAATACATCTCTACTGATCTCTAGTCTACAACATCTCTATTAATCTCTACTGATCTCTAGTCTACAACATCTCAATACATCTCTAGTAATCTCTACTGATCTCTAGTCTACAACATCTCAATACATCTCTACTCATCTCTAGTCTACAACATCTCAATACATCTCTACTGATCTCTAGTCTACAACATCTCAATACATCTCTATACATCTCTACTGATCTCTAGTCTACAACATATCAATACATCTCTCTTCATTTCTACTGATCTCTAGTCTACAACATCTCAATACATCTCTCTTAATCTCTACTGATCTCTAGTCTACAACATCTCAATACATCTCTACTGATCTCTAGTCAACAACATCTCAATACATCTCTCTTAAGCTCTACTGATCTCTAGTCTACAACATCTCAATACATCTCTACTGATCTCTAGTCAACAACATCTCAATACATCTCTACTGATCTCTAGTCTACAACATCTCAATACATCTCTACTGATCTCTAGTCAACAACATCTCAATACATCTCTATACATCTCTACTGATCTCTAGTCTACAACATATCAATACATCTCTACTGATCTCTAGTCAACAACATCTCAATACATCTCTCTTCATTTCTACTGATCTCTAGTCTACAACATCTCAATACATCTCTCTTAATCTCTACTGATCTCTAGTCTACAACATCTCAATACATCTCTACTGATCTCTAGTCAACAACATCTCAATATATCTCTCTTAATCTCTACTGATCTCTAGTCTACAACATCTCAATACATCTCTACTGATCTCTAGTCAACAACATCTCAATACATCTCTCTTAATCTCTACTGATCTCTAGTCTACAACATCTCAATACATCTCTACTGATCTCTAGTCAACAACATCTCAATACATCTCTACTGATCTCTAGTCTACAACATCTCAATACATCTCTACTGATCTCTTGTCAACAACATATCAATACATCTCTCTTCATTTCTACTGATCTCTAGTCTACAACATCTCAATACATCTCTCTTAATCTCTACTGATCTCTAGTCTACAACATCTCAATACATCTCTACTGATCTCTAGTCAACAACATCTCAATACATCTCTCTTAAGCTCTACTGATCTCTAGACTACAACATCTCAATACATCTCTACTGATCTCTAGTCAACAACATCTCAATACATCTCTACTGATCTCTAGTCTACAACATCTCAATACATCTCTACTGATCTCTAGTCAACAACATCTCAATACATCTCTATACATCTCTACTGATCTCTAGTCTACAACATATCAATACATCTCTACTGATCTCTAGTCAACAACATCTCAATACATCTCTCTTCATTTCTACTGATCTCTAGTCTACAACATCTCAATACATCTCTTAATCTCTACTGATCTCTAGTCTACAACATCTCAATACATCTCTACTGATCTCTAGTCAACAACATCTCAATACATCTCTCTTAATCTCTACTGATCTCTAGTCTACAACATCTCAATACATCTCTACTGATCTCTAGTCAACAACATCTCAATACATCTCTCTTAATCTCTACTGATCTCTAGTCTACAACATCTCAATACATCTCTACTGATTTCTAGTCAACAACATCTCAATACATCTCTACTGATCTGTAGTCTACAACATCTCTATTAATCTCTACTGATCTCTAGTCTACATCTCAATACATCTCTAGTAATCTCTACTGATCTCTAGTCTACATCATCTCAATACATCTCTACTCATATCTAGTCAACAACATCTCAATACATCTCTCTTAGCTCTACTGATCTCTAGTCTACAACATCTCAATACATCTCTACTGATCTCTAGTCAACAACATCTCAATACATCTCTACTGATCTCTAGTCTACAACATCTCAATACATCTCTACTGATCTCTAGTCAACAACATCTCAATACATCTCTCTTAAGCTCTACTGATCTCTAGTCTACAACATCTCAATACATCTCTACTGATCTCTAGTCAACAACATCTCAATACATCTCTACTGATCTCTAGTCTACAACATCTCAATACATCTCTACTGATCTCTAGTCAACAACATCTCAATACATCTCTATACATCTCTACTGATCTCTAGTCTACAACATATCAATACATCTCTACTGATCTCTAGTCAACAACATCTCAATACATCTTATTTCTACTGATCTCTAGTCTACAACATCTCAATACATCTCTCTAATCTCTACTGATCTCTAGTCTACAACATCTCAATACATCTCTACTGATCTCTAGTCAACAACATCTCAATATATCTCTCTTAATCTCTACTGATCTCTAGTCTACATAATCTCAATACATCTCTACTGATCTCTAGTCAACAACATCTCAATACATCTCTCTTAATCTCTACTGATCTCTAGTCTACAACATCTCAATACATCTCTACTGATCTCTAGTCAACAACATCTCAATACATCTCTACTGATCTCTAGTCTACAACATCTCAATACATCTCTACTGATCTCTTGTCAACAACATAAATAATTACATCTCTCTTCATTTCTACTGATCTCTAGTCTACAACATCTCAATACATCTCTCTTAATCTCTACTGATCTCTAGTCTACAACATCTCAATACATCTCTACTGATCTCTAGTCAACAACATCTCAATACATCTCTCTTAAGCTCTACTGATCTCTAGTCTACAACATCTCAATACATCTCTACTGATCTCTAGTCAACAACATCTCAATACATCTCTACTGATCTCTAGTCTACAACATCTCAATACATCTCTACTGATCTCTAGTCAACAACATCTCAATACATCTCTATACATCTCTACTGATCTCTAGTCTACAACATCTCAATACATCTCTACTGATCTCTAGTCAACAACATCTCAATACATCTCTCTTCATTTCTACTGATCTCTAGTCTACAACATCTCAATACATCTCTACTGATCTCTAGTCTACAACATCTCAATACATCTCTACTGATTTCTAGTCAACAACATCTCAATACTTCTTAATCTCTACTGATCTCTAGTCTACAACATCTCAATACATCTCTACTGATCTCTAGTCAACAACATCTCAATACATCTCTACTGATCTCTAGTCTACAACATCTCTATTAATCTCTACTGATCTCTAGTCTACAACATCTCAATACATCTCTAGTAATCTCTACTGATCTCTAGTCTACATCATCTCAATACATCTCTACTCATATCTAGTCAACAACATCTCAATACATCTCTCTTAAGCTCTACTGATCTCTAGTCTACAACATCTCAATACATCTCTACTGATCTCTAGTCAACAACATCTCAATACATCTCTACTGATCTCTAGTCTACAACATCTCAATACATCTCTACTGATCTCTAGTCAACAACATCTCAATACATCTATATACATCTCTACTGATCTCTAGTCTACAACATATCAATACATCTCTCTTCATTTCTACTGATCTCTAGTCTACAACATCTCAATACATCTCTCTTAATCTCTACTGATCTATAGTCTACAACATCTCAATAAATCTCTACTGATCTCTAGTCAACAACATCTCAATACATCTCTCTTAAGCTCTACTGATCTCTAGTCTACAACATCTCAATACATCTCTACTGATCTCTAGTCAACAACATCTCAATACATCTCTACTGATCTCTAGTCTACAACATCTCAATACATCTCTACTGATCTCTAGTCAACAACATCTCAATACATCTCTATACATCTCTACTGATATCTAGTCTACAACATCTCAATACATCTCTACTGATCTCTAGTCAACAACATCTCAATACATCTCTCTTCATTTCTACTGATCTCTAGTCTACAACATCTCAATACATTCAATCTCTACTGATCTCTAGTCTACAACATCTCAATACATCTCTACTGATCTCTAGTCAACAACATCTCAATACATCTCTCTTAATCTCTACTGATCTCTAGTCTACAACATCTCAATACATCTCTACTGATCTCTAGTCTACAACATCTCAATACATCTCTACTGATCTCTAGTCAACAACATCACAATACATCTCTATACATCTCTACTGATCTCTAGTCTACAACATATCAATACATCTCTACTGATCTCTAGTCAACAACATCTCAATACATCTCTACTGAACTCTAGTCTACAACATCTCAATACATCTCTACTGATCTCTAGTCAACAACATCTCAATACATCTCTATACATCTCTACTGATCTCTAGTCTACAACATATCAATACATCTCTACTGATCTCTAGTCAACAACATCTCAATACATCTCTCTTCATTTCTACTGATCTCTAGTCTACAACATCTCAATACATCTCTCTTAATCTCTACTGATCTCTAGTCTACAACATCTCAATACATCTCTACTGATCTCTAGTCAACAACATCTCAATACATCTCTCTTAATCTCTACTGATCTCTAGTCTACAACTTCTCAATACATCTCTACTGATCTCTAGTCAACAATATCTCAATACATCTCTCTTAATCTCTACTGATCTCTAGTCTACAACATCTCAATACATCTCTACTGATCTCTAGTCAACAACATCTCAATACATCTTTAATCTCTACTGATCTCTAGTCTACAACATCTCAATACATCTCTACTGATCTCTAGTCAACAACATCTCAATACATCTCTAATCTCTACTGATCTCTAGTCTACAACATATCAATACATCTCTACTGATCTCTAGTCAACAACATCTCAATACATCTCTTCATTTCTACTGATCTCTAGTCTACAACATCTCAATACATCTCTTTCATTTCTACTGATCTCTAGTCTACAACATCTCAATACATCTCTACTGATTTCTAGTCAACAACATCTCAATACATCTCTACTGATCTCTAGTCTACAACATCTCAATACATCTCTACTGATCTCTAGTCAACAACATCTCAATACATCTCTACTGATCTCTAGTCTACAACATCTCTATTAATCTCTACTGATCTCTAGTCTACAACATCTCAATACATCTCTAGTAATCTCTACTGATCTCTAGTCTACAACATCTCAATACATCTCTACTGATCTCTAGTCTACAACATCTCAATACATCTCTACTGATCTCTAGTCAACAACATCTCAATACATCTCTATACATCTCTACTGATCTCTAGTCTACAACATCTCAATACATCTCTACTGATCTCTAGTCAACAACATCTCAATACATTAAGCTCTACTGATCTCTAGTCTACAACATCTCAATACATCTCTACTGATCTCTAGTCAACAACATCTCAATACATCTCTACTGATCTCTAGTCTACAACATCTCAATACATCTCTACTGATCTCTAGTCAACAACATCTCAATACATCTCTATACATCTCTACTGATCTCTAGTCTACAACATATCAATACATCTCTACTGATCTCTAGTCAACAACATCTCAATACATCTCTACTGATCTCTAGTCTACAACATCTCAATACATCTCTACTGATCTCTAGTCAACAACATCTCAATACATCTCTCTTAAGCTCTACTGATCTCTAGTCTACAACATCTCAATACATCTCTACTGATCTCTAGTCTACAACATCTCAATACATCTCTACTGATCTCTAGTCTACAACATCTCAATACATCTCTATACATCTCTACTGATCTCTAGTCTACAACATATCAATACATCTCTTTCTACTGATCTCTAGTCAACAACATCTCAATACATCTCTCTTAATCTCTACTGATCTCTAGTCTACAACATCTCAATACATCTCTACTGATCTCTAGTCAACAACATCTCAATACATCTCTCTTAAGCTCTACTGATCTCTAGTCTACAACATCTCAATACATCTCTACTGGTCTCTAGTCAACAACATCTCAATACATCTCTACTGAATCTCTAGTCTACAACATCTCAATACATCTCTACTGATCTCTAGTCAACAACATCTCAATACATCTCTATACATCTCTACTGATCTCTAGTCTACAACATATCAATACATCTCTACTGATCTCTAGTCAACAACATCTCAATACATCTCTCTTCATTTCTACTGATCTCTAGTCTACAACATCTCAATACATCTCTCTTAATCTCTACTGATCTCTAGTCTACAACATCTCAATACATCTCTACTGATCTCTAGTCAACAACATCTCAATACATCTCTCTTAATCTCTACTGATCTCTAGTCTACAACATCTCAATACATCTCTACTGATCTCTAGTCAACAACGTCTCAATACATCTCTCTTAATCTCTACTGATCTCTAGTCTACAACATCTCAATACATCTCTACTGATCTCTAGTCAACAACATCTCAATACATCTCTACTGATCTCTAGTCTACAACATCTCAATACATCTCTACTGATCTCTAGTCAACAACATCTCAATACATCTCTATACATCTCTACTGATCTCTAGTCTACAAAATATCAATACATCTCTACTGATCTCTAGTCAACAACATCTCAATACATCTCTCTTCATTTCTACTGATCTCTAGTCTACAACATCTCAATACATCTCTACTGATTTCTAGTAAACAAACATCTCAATAGATCTCTACTGATCTCTAGTCTACAACATCTCAATACATCTCTACTGATTTCTAGTCAACAACATCTCAATACATCTCTACTGATCTCTAGTCTACAACATCTCTATTAATCTCTACTGATCTCTAGTCTACAACATCTCAATACATCTCTAGTAATCTCTACTGATCTCTAGTCTACAACATCTCAATACATCTCTACTGATCTCTAGTCTACAACATCTCAATACATCTCTACTGATCTCTAGTCAACAACATCTCAATACATCTATCTTAATCTCTACTGATCTCTAGTCTACAACATATCAATACATCTCTACTGATCTCTAGTCAACAACATCTCAATACATCTCTCTTCATTTCTACTGATCTCTAGTCTACAACATCTCAATACATCTCTCTTAATCTCTACTGATCTCTAGTCTACAACATCTCAATACATCTCTACTGATCTCTAGTCAACAACATCTCAATACATCTCTCTTAATCTCTACTGATCTCTAGTCTACAACATCTCAATACATCTCTACTGATCTCTAGTCAACAATATCTCAATACATCTCTCTTAATCTCTACTGATCTCTAGTCTACAACATCTCAATACATCTCTACTGATCTCTAGTCAACAACATCTCAATACATCTCTACTGATCTCTAGTCTACAACATCTCAATACATCTCTACTGATCTCTAGTCAACAACATCTCAATACATCTCTATACATCTCTACTGATCTCTAGTCTACAAAATATCAATACATCTCTACTGATCTCTAGTCAACAACATCTCAATACATCTCTCTTCATCTCTACTGATCTCTAGTCTACAACATCTCAATACATCTCTACTGATTTCTAGTCAACAACATCTCAATACATCTCTACTGATCTCTAGTCTACAACATCTCAATACATCTCTACTGATCTCTAGTCAACAACATCTCAATACATCTCTACTGATCTCTAGTCTACAACATCTCTATTAATCTCTACTGATCTCTAGTCTACAACATCTCAATACAATATCTCTACTGATCTCTAGTCTACAACATCTCAATACATCTCTACTGATCTCTAGTCTACAACATCTCAATACATCTCTACTGATCTCTAGTCAACAACATCTCAATACATCTCTATACATCTCTACTGATCTCTAGTCTACAACATATCAATACATCTCTTCATTTCTACTGATCTCTAGTCAACAACATCTCAATACATTCTCTTAATCTCTACTGATCTCTAGTCTACAACATCTCAATACATCTCTACTGATCTCTAGTCAACAACATCTCAATACATCTCTCTTAAGCTCTACTGATCTCTAGTCTACAACATCTCAATACATCTCTACTGATCTCTAGTCAACAACATCTCAATACATCTCTACTGATCTCTAGTCTACAACATCTCAATACATCTCTACTGATCTCTAGTCAACAACATCTCAATACATCTCTATACATCTCTACTGATCTCTAGTCTACAACATATCAATACATCTCTACTGATCTCTAGTCAACAACATCTCAATACATCTCTCTTCATTTCTACTGATCTCTAGTCTACAACATCTCAATACATCTCTCTTAATCTCTACTGATCTCTAGTCTACAACATCTCAATACATCTCTACTGATCTCTAGTCAACAACATCTCAATACATCTCTCTTAATCTCTACTGATCTCTAGTCTACATAATCTCAATACATCTCTACTGATCTCTAGTCAACAACATCTCAATACATCTCTCTTAATCTCTACTGATCTCTAGTCTACAACATCTCAATACATCTCTACTGATCTCTAGTCAACAACATCTCAATACATCTCTACTGATCTCTAGTCTACAACATCTCAATACATCTCTACTGATCTCTAGTCTACAACATATCAATACATCTTTTCTTTCTACTGATCTCTAGTCTACAACATCTCAATACATCTCTCTTAATCTCTACTGATCTCTAGTCTACAACATCTCAATACATCTCTACTGATCTCTAGTCAACAACATCTCAATACATCTCTCTTAAGCTCTACTGATCTCTAGTCTACAACATCTCAATACATCTCTACTGATCTCTAGTCAACAACATCTCAATACATCTCTATACATCTCTACTGATCTCTAGTCTACAACATATCAATACATCTCTACTGATCTCTAGTCAACAACATCTCAATACATCTTTTCATCTCTACTGATCTCTAGTCTACAACATCTCAATACATTATCTCTACTGATCTCTAGTCTACAACATCTCAATACATCTCTACTGATCTCTAGTCAACAACATCTCAATACATCTCTACTGATCTCTAGTCAACAACATCTCAATACATCTCTACTGATCTCTAGTCTACAACATCTCAATACATCTCTACTGATCTCTAGTCAACAACATCTCAATACATCTCTATACATCTCTACTGATCTCTAGTCTACAACATCTCAATACATCTCTACTGATCTCTAGTCAACAACATCTCAATACATCTCTCTTCATTTCTACTGATCTCTAGTCTACAACATCTCAATACATCTCTACTGATTTCTAGTCAACAACATCTCAATAGATCTCTACTGATCTCTAGTCTACAACATCTCAATACATCTCTACTGATTTCTAGTCAACAACATCTCAATACATCTCTACTGATCTCTAGTCTACAACATCTCTATTAATCTCTACTGATCTCTAGTCTACAACATCTCAATACATCTTAGTAATCTCTACTGATCTCTAGTCTACAACATCTCAATACATCTCTACTGATCTCTAGTCTACAACATCTCAATACATCTCTACTGATCTCTAGTCAACAACATCTCAATACATCTCTATACATCTCTACTGATCTCTAGTCTACAACATATCAATACATCTCATTTCTACTGATCTCTAGTCTACAACATCTCAATACATCTCTCTTAATCTCTACTGATCTCTAGTCTACAACATCTCAATACATCTCTACTGATCTCTAGTCAACAACATCTCAATACATCTCTCTTAAGCTCTACTGATCTCTAGTCTACAACATCTCAATACATCTCTACTGATCTCTAGTCAACAACATCTCAATACATCTCTACTGATCTCTAGTCTACAACATCTCAATACATCTCTACTGATCTCTAGTCAACAACATCTCAATACATCTCTATACATCTCTACTGATCTCTAGTCTACAACATATCAATACATCTCTACTGATCTCTAGTCAACAACATCTCAATACATCTCTCTTCATTTCTACTGATCTCTAGTCTACAACATCTCAATACATCTCTCTTAATCTCTACTGATCTCTAGTCTACAACATCTCAATACATCTCTACTGATCTCTAGTCAACAACATCTCAATATATCTCTCTTAATCTCTACTGATCTCTAGTCTACATAATCTCAATACATCTCTACTGATCTCTAGTCAACAACATCTCAATACATCTCTCTTAATCTCTACTGATCTCTAGTCTACAACATCTCAATACATCTCTACTGATCTCTAGTCAACAACATCTCAATACATCTCTACTGATCTCTAGTCTACAACATCTCAATACATCTCTACTGATCTCTTGTCTACAACATCTAAATACATCTCTTATTTCTACTGATCTCTAGTCTACAACATCTCAATACATCTCTCTTAATCTCTACTGATCTCTAGTCTACAACATCTCAATACATCTCTACTGATCTCTAGTCAACAACATCTCAATACATCTCTCTTAAGCTCTACTGATCTCTAGTCTACAACATCTCAATACATCTCTACTGATCTCTAGTCAACAACATCTCAATACATCTCTACTGATCTCTAGTCTACAACATCTCAATACATCTCTACTGATCTCTAGTCAACAACATCTCAATACATCTCTATACATCTCTACTGATCTCTAGTCTACAACATATCAATACATCTCTACTGATCTCTAGTCAACAACATCTCAATACATCTCTCTTCATTTCTACTGATCTCTAGTCTACAACATCTCAATACATTTTAATCTCTACTGATCTCTAGTCTACAACATCTCAATACATCTCTACTGATCTCTAGTCAACAACATCTCAATACATCTCTCTAAATCTTTACTGATCTCTAGTCTACAACATCTCAATACATCTCTACTGATCTCTAGTCAACAACATCTCAATACATCTCTCTTAATCTCTACTGATCTCTAGTCTACAACATCTCAATACATCTCTACTGATTTCTAGTCAACAACATCTCAATACATCTCTACTGATCTCTAGTCTACAACATCTCTATTAATCTCTACTGATCTCTAGTCTACAACATCTCAATACATCTCTAGTAATCTCTACTGATCTCTAGTCTACATCATCTCAATACATCTCTACTCATATCTAGTCAACAACATCTCAATACATCTCTCTTAAGCTCTACTGATCTCTAGTCTACAACATCTCAATACATCTCTACTGATCTCTAGTCAACAACATCTCAATACATCTCTACTGATCTCTAGTCTACAACATCTCAATACATCTCTACTGATCTCTAGTCTACAACATCTCAATACATCTCTCTTAAGCTCTACTGATCTCTAGTCTACAACATCTCAATACATCTCTACTGATCTCTAGTCAACAACATCTCAATACATCTCTACTGATCTCTAGTCTACAACATCTCAATACATCTCTACTGATCTCTAGTCAACAACATCTCAATACATCTCTATACATCTCTACTGATCTCTAGTCTACAACATATCAATACATCTCTACTGATCTCTAGTCAACAACATCTCAATACATCTCTCTTCATTTCTACTGATCTCTAGTCTACAACATCTCAATACATCTCTCTTAATCTCTACTGATCTCTAGTCTACAACATCTCAATACATCTCTACTGATCTCTAGTCAACAACATCTCAATATATCTCTCTTAATCTCTACTGATCTCTAGTCTACATAATCTCAATACATCTCTACTGATCTCTAGTCAACAACATCTCAATACATCTCCTTAATCTCTACTGATCTCTAGTCTACAACATCTCAATACATCTCTACTGATCTCTAGTCAACAACATCTCAATACATCTCTACTGATCTCTAGTCTACAACATCTCAATACATCTCTACTGATCTCTAGTCAACAACATCTCATACATCTCTCTTCATTTCTACTGATCTCTAGTCTACAACATCTCAATACATCTCTCTTAATCTCTACTGATCTCTAGTCTACAACATCTCAATACATCTCTACTGATCTCTAGTCAACAACATCTCAATACATCTCTCTTAAGCTCTACTGATCTCTAGTCTACAACATCTCAATACATCTCTACTGATCTCTAGTCAACAACATCTCAATACATCTCTACTGATCTCTAGTCTACAACATCTCAATACATCTCTACTGATCTCTAGTCAACAACATCTCAATACATCTCTATACATCTCTACTGATCTCTAGTCTACAACATATCAATACATCTCTACTGATCTCTAGTCAACAACATCTCAATACATCTCTCTTCATTTCTACTGATCTCTAGTCTACAACATCTCAATACATCTCTCTTAATCTCTACTGATCTCTAGTCTACAACATCTCAATACATCTCTACTGATCTCTAGTCAACAACATCTCAATACATCTCTCTTAATCTCTACTGATCTCTAGTCTACAACATCTCAATACATCTCTACTGATCTCTAGTCAACAACATCTCAATACATCTCTCTTAATCTCTACTGATCTCTAGTCTACAACATCTCAATACATCTCTACTGATTTCTAGTCAACAACATCTCAATACATCTCTACTGATCTCTAGTCTACAACATCTCTATTAATCTCTACTGATCTCTAGTCTACAACATCTCAATACATCTCTAGTAATCTCTACTGATCTCTAGTCTACATCATCTCAATACATCTCTACTCATATCTAGTCAACAACATCTCAATACATCTCTCTTAAGCTCTACTGATCTCTAGTCTACAACATCTCAATACATCTCTACTGATCTCTAGTCAACAACATCTCAATACATCTCTACTGATCTCTAGTCTACAACATCTCAATACATCTCTACTGATCTCTAGTCAACAACATCTCAATACATCTCTATACATCTCTACTGATCTCTAGTCTACAACATATCAATACATCTCTTTCATTTCTACTGATCTCTAGTCTACAACATCTCAATACATCTCTCTTAATCTCTACTGATCTATAGTCTACAACATCTCAATAAATCTCTACTGATCTCTAGTCAACAACATCTCAATACATCTCTCTTAAGCTCTACTGATCTCTAGTCTACAACATCTCAATACATCTCTACTGATCTCTAGTCAACAACATCTCAATACATCTCTACTGATCTCTAGTCTACAACATCTCAATACATCTCTACTGATCTCTAGTCAACAACATCTCAATACATCTCTATACATCTCTACTGATCTCTAGTCTACAACATATCAATACATCTCTACTGATCTCTAGTCAACAACATCTCAATACATCTCTCTTCATTTCTACTGATCTCTAGTCTACAACATCTCAATACATCTCTCTTAATCTCTACTGATCTCTAGTCTACAACATCTCAATACATCTCTACTGATCTCTAGTCAACAACATCTCAATACATCTCTCTTAATCTCTACTGATCTCTAGTCTACAACATCTCAATACATCTCTACTGATCTCTAGTCAACAACATCTCAATACACTCTCTTAATCTCTACTGATCTCTAGTCTACAACATCTCAATACATCTCTACTGATCTCTAGTCTACAACATCTCAATACATCTCTCTTAATCTCTACTGATCTCTAGTCTACAACATCTCCATACATCTCTACTGATCTCTAGTCAACAACATTTCAATACATCTCTCTTAATCTCTACTGATCTCAAGTCTACAACATCTCAATACATCTCTCTTAATCTCTACTGATCTCTAGTCTACAACATCTCAATACATCTCTACTGATCTCTAGTCAACAACATCTCAATACATCTCTCTTAATCTCTACTGATCTCTAGTCTACAACATCTCAATACATCTCTACTGATCTCTAGTCTACAACATCTCAATACATCTCTACTGATCTCTAGTCAACAACATCTCAATACATCTCTCTTAAGCTCTACTGATCTCTAGTCTACAACATCTCAATACATCTCTACTGA
The DNA here is from genome assembly GCF_020615455.1 of Coregonus clupeaformis. Classification (NCBI taxonomy): domain Eukaryota; kingdom Metazoa; phylum Chordata; class Actinopteri; order Salmoniformes; family Salmonidae; genus Coregonus; species Coregonus clupeaformis. The sequence goes on from NW_025534798.1 coordinate 55,839, forward strand.
TCTCTAGTCAACAACATCTCAATACATCTCTACTGATCTCTAGTCAACAATATCTCAATACATCTCTATACATCTCTACTGATCTCTAGTCTACAACATATCAATACATCTCTACTGATCTCTAGTCAACAACATCTCAATACATCTCACTTCATTTCTACTGATCTCTAGTCTACAACATCTCAATACATCTCTCTTAATCTCTACTGATCTCTAGTCTACAACATCTCAATAAATCTCTACTGATCTCTAGTCAACAACATCTCAATACATCTCTCTTAATCTCTACTGATCTTTAGTCTACAACATCTCAATACATCTCTACTGATCTCTAGTCAACAACATCTCAATACATCTCTATTAATCTCTACTGATCTCTAGTCTACAACATCTCAATACATCTCTACTGATCTCTAGTCAACAACATCTCAATACATCTCTACTGATCTCTAGTCAACAACATCTCAATACATCTCTACTGATCTCTAGTCAACAACATCTCAATACATCTCTCTTAATCTCTACTGATCTCTAGTCTACAACATCTCAATACATCTCTACTGATCTCTAGTCAACAACATCTCAATACATCTCTCTTAATCTCTACTGATCTCTAGTCTACAACATCTCAATACATCTCTACTGATCTCTAGTCAACAACATCTCAATACATCTCTCTTAATCTCTACTGATCTCTAGTCTACAACATCTCAATACATCTCTACTGATCTCTAGTCAACAACATCTCAATACATCTCTATTAATCTGTACTGATCTCTAGTCTACAACATCTCAATACATCTCTACTGATCTCTAGTCTACAACATCTCAATACATCTCTCTTAATCTCTACTGATCTCTAGTCTACAACATCTCAATACATCTCTACTGATCTCTAGTCAACAACATCTCAATACATCTCTCTTAATCTCTACTGATCTCTAGTCTACAACATCTCAATACATCTCTACTGATCTCTAGTCAACAACATCTCAATACATCTCTCTTAAGCTCTACTGATCTCTAGTCTACAACATCTCAATACATCTCTACTGATCTCTAGTCAACAACATCTCAATACATCTCTACTGATCTCTAGTCAACAACATCTCTATACATCTCTACTGATCTCTAGTCTACAACATATCAATACATCTCTACTGATCTCTAGTCAACAACATCTCAATACATCTCTCTTCATTTCTACTGATCTCTAGTCTACAACATCTCAATACATCTCTCTTAATCTCTACTGATCTCTAGTCTACAACATCTCAATACATCTCTACTGATCTCTAGTCAACAACATCTCAATACATCTCTCTTAATCTCTACTGATCTCTAGTCTACAACATCTCAATACATCTCTACTGATCTCTAGTCAACAACATCTCAATACATCTCTATTAATCTCTACTGATCTCTAGTCAACAACATCTCAATACATCTCTACTGATCTCTAGTCAACAACATCTCAATACATCTCTACTGATCTCTAGTCAACAACATCTCAATACATCTCCTTAATTTCTACTGATCTCTAGTCTACAACATCTCAATACATCTCTCTTAATCTCTACTGATCTCTAGTCTACAACATCTCAATACATCTCTACTGATCTCTAGTCAACAACATCTCAATACATCTCTCTTAATCTCTACTGATCTCTAGTCTACAACATCTCAATACATCTCTACTGATCTCTAGTCAACAACATCTCAATACATCTCTATTAATCTGTACTGATCTCTAGTCTACAACATCTCAATACATCTCTACTGATCTCTAGTCAACAACATCTCAATACATCTCTCTTAATCTCTACTGATCTCTAGTCTACAACATCTCAATACATCTCTACTGATCTCTAGTCAACAACATCTCAATACATCTATCTTAATCTCTACTGATCTCTAGTCTACAACATCTCAATACATCTCTACTGATCTCTAGTCAACAACATCTCAATACATCTCTACTGATCTCTAGTCAACAACATCTCTATACATCTCTACTGATCTCTAGTCTACAACATATCAATACATCTCTACTGATCTCTAGTCAACAACATCTCAATACATCTCACTTCATTTCTACTGATCTCTAGTCTACAACATCTCAATACATCTCTCTTAATCTCTACTGATCTCTAGTCTACAACATCTCAATACATCTCTACTGATCTCTAGTCAACAACATCTCAATACATCTCTCTTAATCTCTACTGATCTCTAGTCTACAACATCTCAATACATCTCTACTGATCTCTAGTCAACAACATCTCAATACATCTCTATTAATCTGTACTGATCTCTAGTCTACAACATCTCAATACATCTCTACTGATCTCTAGTCTACAACATCTCAATACATATCTCTTAATCTCTACTGATCTCTAGTCTACAACATCTCAAAACATCTCTACTGATCTCGAGTCAACAACATCTCAATACATCTCTCTTAATCTCTACTGATCTCTAGTCTACAACATCTCAATACATCTCTACTCATCTCTAGTCAACAACATCTCAATACATCTCTACTGATCTCTAGTCAACAACATCTCAATACATCTCTACTGATCTCTAGTCTACAACATATCAATACATCTCTACTGATCTCTAGTCAACAACATCTCAATACATCTCTCTTCATTTCTACTGATCTCTAGTCTACAACATCTCAATACATCTCTATACATCTCTACTGATCTCTAGTCTACAAAATATCAATACATCTCTACTGATCTCTAGTCAACAACATCTCAATACATCTCTAGTAATCTCTACTGATCTCTAGTCTACAACATCTCAATACATCTCTACTCATCTCTAGTCTACAACATCTCAATACATCTCTACTGATCTCTAGTCAACAACATCTCAATACATCTCTATACATCTCTACTGATCTCTAGTCTACAACATATCAATACATCTCTCTTCATTTCTACTGATCTCTAGTCTACAACATCTCAATACATCCTTCTTAATCTCTACTGATCTCTAGTCTACAACATCTCAATACATCTCTACTGATCTCTAGTCAACAACATCTCAATACATCTCTCTTAAGCTCTACTGATCTCTAGTCTACAACATCTCAATACATCTCTACTGATCTCTAGTCAACAACATCTCAATACATCTCTACTGATCTCTAGTCTACAACATCTCAATACATCTCTACTGATCTCTAGTCAACAACATCTCAATACATCTCTATACATCTCTACTGATCTCTAGTCTACAACATATCAATACATCTCTACTGATCTCTAGTCAACAACATCTCAATACATCTCTCTTCATTTCTACTGATCTCTAGTCTACAACATCTCAATACATCTCTCTTAATCTCTACTGATCTCTAGTCTACAACATCTCAATACATCTCTACTGATCTCTAGTCAACAACATCTCAATACATCTCTCTTAATCTCTACTGATCTCTAGTCTACATAATCTCAATACATCTCTACTGATCTCTAGTCAACAACATCTCAATACATCTCTCTTAATCTCTACTGATCTCTAGTCTACAACATCTCAATACATCTCTACTGATCTCTAGTCAACAACATCTCAATACATCTCTACTGATCTCTAGTCTACAACATCTCAATACATCTCTACTGATCTCTTGTCAACAACATATAATTACATCTCTCTTCATCTCTACTGATCTCTAGTATACAACATCTCAATACATCTCTCTTAATCTCTACTGATCTCTAGTCTACAACATCTCAATACATCTCTACTGATCTCTAGTCAACAACATCTCAATACATCTCTCTTAAGCTCTACTGATCTCTAGTCTACAACATCTCAATACATCTCTACTGATCTCTAGTCAACAACATCTCAATACATCTCTACTGATCTCTAGTCTACAACATCTCAATACATCTCTACTGATCTCTAGTCAACAACATCTCAATACATCTCTATACATCTCTACTGATCTCTAGTCTACAACATCTCAATACATCTCTACTGATCTCTAGTCAACAACATCTCAATACATCTCTCTTCATTTCTACTGATCTCTAGTCTACAACATCTCAATACATCTCTCTTAATCTCTACTGATCTCTAGTCTACAACATCTCAATACATCTCTACTGATCTCTAGTCAACAACATCTCAATACATCTCTCTTAATCTCTACTGATCTCTAGTCTACAACATCTCAATACATCTCTACTGATCTCTAGTCAACAACATCTCAATACATCTCTTTAATCTCTACTGATCTCTAGTCTACAACATCTCAATACATCTCTACTGATCTCTAGTCAACAACATCTCAATACATCTCTACTGATCTCTAGTCTACAACATCTCTATTAATCTCTACTGATCTCTAGTCTACAACATCTCAATACATCTCTAGTAATCTCTACTGATCTCTAGTCTACAACATCTCAATACATCTCTACTGATCTCTAGTCAACAACATCTCAATACATCTCTACTGATCTCTAGTCAACAACATCTCAATACATCTCTACTGATCTCTAGTCTACAACATCTCAATACATCTCTACTGATCTCTAGTCAACAACATCTCAATACATCTATATACATCTCTACTGATCTCTAGTCTACAACATATCAATACATCTCTCTTATTTCTACTGATCTCTAGTCTACAACATCTCAATACATCTCTCTTAATCTCTACTGATCTATAGTCTACAACATCTCAATACATCTCTACTGATCTCTAGTCAACAACATCTCAATACATCTCTCTTAAGCTCTACTGATCTCTAGTCTACAACATCTCAATACATCTCTACTGATCTCTAGTCAACAACATCTCAATACATCTCTACTGATCTCTAGTCTACAACATCTCAATACATCTCTACTGATCTCTAGTCAACAACATCTCAATACATCTCTATACATCTCTACTGATCTCTAGTCTACAACATCTCAATACATCTCTACTGATCTCTAGTCAACAACATCTCAATACATCTCTCTTCATTTCTACTGATCTCTAGTCTACAACATCTCAATACATCTCTCTTAATCTCTACTGATCTCTAGTCTACAACATCTCAATACATCTCTACTGATCTCTAGTCAACAACATCTCAATACATCTCTCTTAATCTCTACTGATCTCTAGTCTACAACATCTCAATACATCTCTACTGATCTCTAGTCAACAACATCTCAATACATCTCTCTTAATCTCTACTGATCTCTAGTCTACAACATCTCAATACATCTCTACTGATCTCTAGTCTACAACAGCTCAATACATCTCTCTTAATCTCTACTGATCTCTAGTCTACAACATCTCCATACATCTCTACTGATCTCTAGTCAACAACATTTCAATACATCTCTCTTAATCTCTACTGATCTCAAGTCTACAACATCTCAATACATCTCTCTTAATCTCTACTGATCTCTAGTCTACAACATCTCAATACATCTCTACTGATCTCTAGTCAACAACATCTCAATACATCTCTCTTAATCTCTACTGATCTCTAGTCTACAACATCTCAATACATCTCTAGTAATCTCTACTGATCTCTAGTCTACAACATCTCAATACATCTCTACTCATCTCTAGTCAACAACATCTCAATACATCTCTCTTAAGCTCTACTGATCTCTAGTCTACAACATCTCAATACATCTCTACTGATCTCTAGTCAACAACATCTCAATACATCTCTACTGATCTCTAGTCAACAATATCTCAATACATCTCTATACATCTCTACTGATCTCTAGTCTACAACATATCAATACATCTCTACTGATCTCTAGTCAACAACATCTCAATACATCTCACTTCATTTCTACTGTTCTCTAGTCTACAACATCTCAATACATCTCTCTTAATCTCTACTGATCTCTAGTCTACAACATCTCAATAAATCTCTACTGATCTCTAGTCAACAACATCTCAATACATCTCTCTTAATCTCTACTGATCTCTAGTCTACAACATCTCAATACATCTCTACTGATCTCTAGTCAACAACATCTCAATACATCTCTATTAATCTCTACTGATCTCTAGTCTACAACATCTCAATACATCTCTACTGATCTCTAGTCAACAACATCTCAATACATCTCTACTGATCTCTAGTCAACAACATCTCAATAAATCTCTACTGATCTCTAGTCAACAACATCTCAATACACTCTTTAATCTCTACTGATCTCTAGTCTACAACATCTCAATACATCATCTACTGATCTCTAGTCAACAACATCTCAATACATCTCTCTTAATCTCTACTGATCTCTAGTCTACAACATCTCAATACATCTCTACTGATCTCTAGTCAACAACATCTCAATACATCTCTCTTAATCTCTACTGATCTTTAGTCTACAACATCTCAATACATCTCTACTGATCTCTAGTCAACAACATCTCAATACATCTCTATTAATCTGTACTGATCTCTAGTCTACAACATCTCAATACATCTCTACTGATCTCTAGTCTACAACATCTCAATACATCTCTCTTAATCTCTACTGATCTCTAGTCTACAACATCTCAAAACATCTCTACTGATCTCTAGTCAACAACATCTCAATACATCTTCTATAATCTCTACTGATCTCTAGTCTACAACATCTCAATACATCTCTACTCATCTCTAGTCAACAACATCTCAATACATCTCTCTTAAGCTCTACTGATCTCTAGTCTACAACATCTCAATACATCTCTACTGATCTCTAGTCAACAACATCTCAATACATCTCTACTGATCTCTAGTCAACAACATCTCTATACATCTCTACTGATCTCTAGTCTACAACATATCAATACATCTCTACTGATCTCTAGTCAACAACATCTCAATACATCTCTCTTCATTTCTACTGATCTCTAGTCTACAACATCTCAATACATCTCTCTTAATCTCTACTGATCTCTAGTCTACAACATCTCAATACATCTCTACTGATCTCTAGTCAACAACATCTCAATACATCTCTCTTAATCTCTACTGATCTTTAGTCTACAACATCTCAATACATCTCTACTGATCTCTAGTCAACAACATCTCAATATATCTCTATTAATCTCTACTGATCTCTAGTCAACAACATCTCAATACATCTCTACTGATCTCTAGTCAACAACATCTCAATACATCTCTACTGATCTCTAGTCAACAACATCTCAATACATCTCACTTCATTTCTACTGTTCTCTAGTCTACAACATCTCAATACATCTCTCTTAATCTCTACTGATCTCTAGTCTACAACATCTCAATACATCTCTACTGATCTCTAGTCAACAACATCTCAATACATCTCTCTTAATCTCTACTGATCTCTAGTCTACAACATCTCAATACATCTCTACTGATCTCTAGTCAACAACATCTCAATACATCTCTATTAATCTCTACTGATCTCTAGTCTACAACATCTCAATACATCTCTACTGATCTCTAGTCTACAACATCTCAATACATCTCTCTTAATCTCTACTGATCTCTAGTCTACAACATCTCAAAACATCTCTACTGATCTCGAGTCAACAACATCTCAATACATCTATCTTAATCTCTACTGATCTCTAGTCTACAACATCTCAATACATCTCTACTCATCTCTAGTCAACAACATCTCAATACATCTCTACTGATCTCTAGTCAACAACATCTCTATACATCTCTACTGATCTCTAGTCTACAACATATCAATACATCTCTACTGATCTCTAGTCAACAACATCTCAATACATCTCTCTTCATTTCTACTGATCTCTAGTCTACAACATCTCAATACATCTCTCTTAATCTCTACTGATCTCTAGTCTACAACATCTCAATACATCTCTACTGATCTCTAGTCAACAACATCTCAATACATCTCTCTTAATCTCTACTGATCTCTAGTCTACAACATCTCAATACATCTCTACTGATCTCTAGTCAACAACATCTCAATACATCTCTCTTAATCTCTACTGATCTCTAGTCAACAACATCTCAATACATCTCTACTGATCTCTAGTCAACAACATCTCAATACATATCTATACATCTCTACTGATCTCTAGTCTACAACATATCAATACATCTCTACTGATCTCTAGTCAACAACATCTCAATACATCTCTCTTCATTTCTACTGATCTCTAGTCTACAACATCTCAATACATCTCAATACAACTCTACTGATCTCTAGTCTACAACAGCTCAATACAATCTCTTAATCTCTACTGATCTTTAGTCTACAACATCTCAATACATCTCTACTGATCTCTAGTCAACAACATCTCAATACATTTATCTCTACTGATCTCTAGTCTACAACATCTCAATACATCTCTCTTAATCTCTACTGATCTCTAGTCTACAACATCTCAATACATCTCTAGTAATCTCTACTGATCTCTAGTCTACAACATCTCTACTCATCTCTAGTCAACAACATCTCAATACATCTCTCTTAAGCTCTACTGATCTCTAGTCTACAACATCTCAATACATCTCTACTGATCTCTAGTCAACAACATCTCAATACATCTCTACTGATCTCTAGTCAACAACATCTCAATACATCTCTATACATCTCTACTGATCTCTAGTCTACAACATATCAATACATCTCTACTGATCTCTAGTCAACAACATCGCAATACATCTCTCTTTATTTCTACTGATCTCTAGTCTACAACATCTCAATACATCTCTCTTAATCTCTACTGATCTCTAGTCTACAATATATCAATACATCTCTAGTAATATATACTGATCTCTAGTCTACAACATCTCAATACATATCTACTGATCTCTAGTCAACAACATCTCAATACATGTCTCTTAATCTCTACTGATCTCTAGTCTACAACATCTCTATTCATCTCTGCTGATCTCTAGTCTACAACATCTCAATACATCTCTACTGATCTCTAGTCTACAACATCTCAATACATCTCTCTTAATCTCTACTGATCTCTAGTCTCTCCCGAGTGGCGCAGTGGTCTAAGGCACTGCATCGCAGTGCTAGCTGTGCCACTAGAGATCCTGGTTCGAATCCAGGCTCTGTCGTAGCCGGCCGCGACCGGGAGACCCATGGGGCGGCGCACAATTGGCCCAGCGTCGTCCAGGGTAGGGGAGGGAATGGCCGGCAGGGGATGTAGCTCAGTTGGTAGAGCATGGCGTTTGCAACGCCAGGGTTGTGGGTTCGATAAAATAACGTATGTGCTAACTGTAAGTCGCTCTGGATAAGAGCGTCTGCTAAATGACTAAAATGTAATGTAAATGTAGTCTACAACATCTCAATACATCTCTACTGATCTCTAGTCAACAACATCTCAATACATCTCTATTAATCTCTACTGATCTTTAGTCTACAACATCTCAATACATCTCTACTGATCTCTAGTCAACAACATCTCAATACATCTCTACTGATCTCTAGTCTACAACATCTCAATACATCTCTATTAATCTCTACTGATCTCTAGTCTACAACATCTCAATACATCTCTACTGATCTCTAGTCTACAACATCTCAATACATCTCTATTAATCTCTACTGATCTTTAGTCTACAACATCTCAATACATCTCTACTGATCTCTAGTCAACAACATCTCAATACATCTCTACTGATCTCTAGTCTACAACATATCAATACATCTCTATTAATCTCTACTGATCTCTAGTCAACAACATCTCAATACATCTCTACTGATCTCTAGTCAACAACATCTCAATACATCTCTACTGATCTCTAGTCAACAACATCTCAATACATCTCTAATGATCTCTAGTCAACAACATCTCAATACATCTCTATTAATCTCTACTGATCTCTAGTCTACAACATCTCAATACATCTCTATTAATCTCTACTGATCTCTAGTCTACAACATCTCAATACATCTCTCTGTGCATCTCGATTAATCTCTACTGCTCTTTGACAATGTGGCTCTCGTCAACTGAAGATAACTTAATAGGGAATAGGTGTGTTATTTGAGACACTACATGTGTCTTGAGGGATCTCTACAGCAGCTGGATGGTAAACGGGCGGCAGGTCCCCTAGCGCTTAGAGCATTGGGCCAGTAACCGAAAGGTCGCTGGTTCGAATACCCTAGCCGACAAGGTGGAAAATCTGCCGATGTGTCCTTGAGCAAGGCACTTAACCCTAATTTGCGCCCGGGGTGCCGTACTACTATGGCTGACCCTGTAAAACAACACCTATCATACTACTATGGCTGACCCTGTAAAACAACACCTATCATACTACTATGGCTGACCCTATAAAACAACACATTACACTGCACCTATCATACTACTATGGCTGACCCTATAAAACAACACATTACACTGCACCTACAGCACTACATATCTGACCACTGAGTTGAATATGGAGAATGTGTAATATAGTGTATCTTATAGCAGAGCAGATGGGCGCATGTTTTGGTTTTTGCCCTAGCACTACACAGCTGATTCAAATAATTAACTCATCATCAAGCTTTGATTATTGTCCCAAGGACTGAGTTTGGGAAATGGTTCAAACCCTTTAAGCAGCACCTTGATTACTCTAGTGTGTCTGTTTCTAAGGATTTAAAGGCCCTGTTGATATAGAGAGCAGGTCGGAGACTTTGAGACGCTCCAACATTGATCAACGCACGACAGAAGGTTCTATTAGGTCATTTAAATAACACTCAACCATCTACTCAGCTGACTAAACATTCTGTTTCTCCCTCCCTCTCTCCTTCCCTCCCTGCCTCCCTCCTTCCCTCCCTCCCTGTCTCCCTCCCGCCTCCTCTCTCCATCCACCCATCGGGAGTCAGGAGCTCTGTCAGTGTGATATGAACCAACACTAATATCCTCATGATGAATAGATTCCATTGAAGCTCCATTACAAAGACAGATGATGCGTCCCAAATGGTACCCTATTCCCTACATAGTGCACTACTTATGGGTACCTGGTCAAAAGTAATGCACTATATAGGGAATAGGGTACCATTTGGGAGGCAGCCTGAGGACCAAAGAGAACACCTAGTGATTTATTTCCTGTAGTGATTAAAAACAGGTTGTTTACTATTAATGTGAATCAGTCAATGTGATCGGGGTGGCAGAGGAGGAACAACGACGGACTGAAGAAAGCAGAATGCCTCAAGATAAAAACGGAATATTCCATATCTGTAAATCTAATTAAATATTAGCACTTCTCCATATACTCCTGGGCAATAACCTTCAATCTGGATTACAACACAAAACAAATTATAAGGCTAGAGAAATGTATCAACCGATATTACCAACACAGTCAACACCAAAACATGACAGAGAGGAAGCATGGAGACGCAATCCCCAGAAGAAAACGAGACTCCGACGGACACGATTTGTGCTTTTCACCACCTGGAACGGTAAGACTTACAGAAAACGGATCTAGCCTTACAGACTTACAGAAAACGGATCTAGCCTTACAGACTTACAGAAACGGATCTAGCCTTACAGACTTACAGAAACGGATCTAGCCTTACAGACTTACAGAAAACGGATCTAGCCTTACAGACTTACAGAAAACGGATCTAGCCTTACAGACTTACAGAAAACGGATCTAGCCTTACAGACTTACAGAAAATCGGATCTAGCCTTACAGACTTACAGAAAACGGATCTAGCCTTACAGACTTACAGAAAACGGATCTAGCCTTACAGACTTACAGAAAACGGATCTAGCCTTACAGACTTACAGAAAACGGATCTAGCCTTACAGACTTACAGAAAACGGATCTAGCCTTACAGACTTACAGAAAACGGATCTAGCCTTACAGACTTACAGAAAGCGGATCTAGCCTTACAGACTTACAGAAAACGGATCTAGCCTTACAGACTTACAGAAACGGATCTAGCCTTACAGACTTACAGAAAGCGGATCTAGCCTTACAGACTTACAGAAAACGGATCTAGCCTTACAGACTTACAGAAAACGGATCTAGCCTTACAGACTTACAGAAAAACGGATCTAGCCTTACAGACTTACAGAAAACGGATCTAGCCTTACAGACTTACAGAAAACGGATCTAGCCTTACAGACTTACAGAAAACGGATCTAGCCTTACAGACTTACAGAAAACGGATCTAGCCTTACAGACTTACAGAAAACGGATCTAGCCTTACAGACTAGATCTATGCGAGAAAATCTGGTGCTTAAAGAGGATGAGGGTGAAGATCCAGAGAGTGTGGTGAAAGACTTCCTGGTTAAAGCGCTACCGATCCCAGGCGATACTGTCGACAAAATCAAACTCGAACATGTACATCATTTCGGACAGCGAGGACAGCGATACGAGCGCCCAATCGTTGCCAAATTTGCTTTCTTTAAAGATAAAATAATTGTTAAAAGCCAGCACGAAAACAGGCATGAATTATTTCCCGAACTAAATTGCAGAACGGAGCAAAGTTATGTACCCACTCTTCAAAGTGAATAGACTAAAAGGGAAACGTGTAGCTCTCGTAGTCGATAAACTGTATATTAAAATCCAACTGATCCGAGACACCAAGACTACTCCATCGCTATTCTAAAAAATACAAAGTTCCCACACAGGAGTGGAATAATGGAACACCCAATACTATCCATGGTAGCGATTGTATTAAAAAACAGGAAAACAATCAAATAAAACAATTGATAAAGAAATAAACTACGAATAAACTATACTATTCAAGATAGGGAATGTTGTAAAATAATTTGTATTCAACTTTCTATTTATAGTATTTATGAACAGATTGTCCATTCGTAAATTCAGAGCGTTTCGGTCTCGGAGAGTTCAGAGCACACACTGGACGCTTTGGCCGAGGGTTGATCTCAGCGTTCTGACCTAACAACAGCAGTCAAGCACCCAAACTAACTGGCTAACGTTGGCTAGTGTTGATAATCACAAGTTTACTGGAGAACGGAGACCAAGTAGAGACTTTTGGACAAGGTGGATAATTGTATAATATAAGGCAGTTTATTCAGAGGTAAAGATATCTGAAATCGCGTGCACGGACCCGTTCGTCAACCTCGTAGGGAGATATCTGAGAGAGCGAGCCCCTAAACATTGTGTGCTGACATTTTATACAATAAAATAAAGTAGGTTGATTCTAGTAGTTCTGATCTTCTGATTGGTCCTGATGAGTTGGTCGAGGTCACCTCCATTGCATTGGCTCTGAGTCGGGTTCTCTGTCTTCAGATGTTCAGCCTAAGAGGGGGGGTTTTTGTGTGTGTGTGCTTAACAATGATGATGTGTGTGTGTGTGTGTGTGTGCGTGTGTGTATGTGTGTGTGTGTGTGTGTGTGTGTGTGTGTGTCTGTATGTGTGTGTATGTGTGTGTGTGTGTGTGTATGTGTGTATGTTTAACAATGATGATGTGTGTGTGTGTGTGTGTGTGTGTGTATGTGTGTGTGTGTGGGGGGTGTGTGTGTGTATGTCTCAGAGCAATAACTCGTGAGTTTGGGGAGAACTGAGAGACCTATGGCGTGGGTGTTGTCCATAGCCACCTGCTGATAAGGCCGACAAGATAGAAGTCTTTGTGCATTGTATTAAATCCAAAGGCCCAACACAAGATGGGTCATGCACAAGATTTTAGTCAGACCAAGCTATAACATTATATATTTACTACGACACTAGCTTGTTAGCTACTTCCAGACACAAATGAGAGAACAGCTCACACTCACCATTTTACATGCCCTAGCAGAGCTGGTTAGGCTATTTTTATGTTATCCAGAGCGTTGGTGACTGCAACTGTGCTGCTGGCAATAATCTAATTACGCTTTTTTGCCAACGTTTACTGACACAGGCCATATTCAATGGGTGTTGAGCGTTCGTAAATTTGTCAGTTATTCTGCGCTCTTGCACACTCAGACACGAGTGCTCTGAAATCAGAGTAGATAGCCAGAGTGAATTTACCAGCTACGTCTATCGACAGTTGTCGCAGTGACATCATAAACATTCTACTGAAATAGTTACTTGCATAGTGGAGTCTTTTGTTTAGACATGTAGCTCGCTAGCTAAACAATTAACCCTAATCCCAACTCATGACGTTACTACCCTGCTTGAATCTGAAGGTAGCTAACCAACCAGGTTCAATGTTAGCTAGCTAACATTAGGCTATAACTAGCAATGCAAATGACTCTGAGATACGAATAATATTACTACACAGATCATACATGTAACGTTAGCTAGTGAGCCAGCCAGCTAACGTTAGCTAGCTAGCTGATATTACACTTTAACTTGAAATGAAAACGACTTTAATACACAATTAGAAACGTGTAATATCTGAAAATGTAGCTAGCTAGACTATCTTACCCGTATACAAGGATGGACGCTTCTCCCTCTCTGTCACGGATGCCATGGTTGCCATGGTTGCCCTTAGTTTGAAGATGTAATCCGGAGACAGGTGTTTTATCCAACAGCCTTCTGTGTGTTCTCTTTTCGAGACTCCGTCTGCATATTTGAAATCAAACGCCAGAATTGTCTCCATCTCCTTAGCTATCATACTCTAATTCCACTAATTTCAAAACTCACTTATGCAGTTCTACTACGTGATATATTTTTTTTAAAAGCCACGTTAGAAAGGATTATCTAAACATACTGACCAGCTCATGTTATGGACAGAAGCGTTCTACATGGCAGACCAATCCGAACTCATCTCTCGGCATGTCCAGCCCACTCATTATCTCAGCCAATCATGGCTAGCGGAAAGGTTGCTATCTTCTTCCGTGACTAAACAAACTAGGCTCTTAATTTAACAATTGTATTCGTATTTACAGATGGCATACAAGTTTGTTATTAAGGCACATGAAAGTTCATATGTTTCAGAAGGCATTCAGACAAAAAACGCATTTAGATTTTTTTTTTTTAAAGTTTACGTTCAAAATACGCTCCTGTGAAGTAGTGACTTGTAACATACGCCTAGTTTCCTGAAATGAGTCACAGTTACACAAAAGTACAAAAAAAGCCTGAAATTAGGAATCAACATGGTAGGGATGAAAACACTGCAAACAGAGGACATAAAAGGCATTGGAATGAGTAGGTGTGTCCAAACTTTTTACTGGTACTGTATAAGTACCATTCAGTCTGGACACACCTACTCATTCAAGGGTTTTTCTTTATTTTTACTATTTTCTGCATTGTAGAATAATAGGGAAGACATTAAAACTATGAAATAACACATACGGAATCATGTAGTAACCAAAAAAAGTGTTAAGCAAATCAAAATATATTTTATATTTGAGATTCTTCAAAGTAGCCACCCTTTGCCTTGATGACAGCTTTGCACACTCTTTGGCATTCTCTCAACCAGCTTCATGAGGAATGTTTTTCCAACAGTGTTGAAGGAGTTCCCACATATGCTGAGCACTTGTTGGCTGCTTTTCCTTCCCTCTGTGGTCCAACCTTTCCTTTATATACATGGGGGATTGGAAATGGGAATGTTAAAGCAATATTAAAGCTGATCTACCCCCTAAAAACAACAACTTTAAAAACAATGTGAATCAGTCATGTTATGGCACCATTAAACACCACAGGCATCGCTGTGTTTCTGTGTGAGTGTGTGGAGGGGGGGAAGGTGTATGGTGTGTGTGTGTGTGTGTGTGTGTGTGTGTGTGTGTGTGTGTGTGTGTGTGTGTGTGTGTGTGTGTGTGTGTGGATGAGTTTGAAGCCTGGGAGAGCTGGGTCTGGCTCTATACATACACAGCCTCCAGACGTCGATGTGAACAGAATAGGTCTGGGTGGGAGTGTGAAGAGAAGAGATGAGAACGTAGCGATGTCTGGTGGTTCATAATAGAAACAGACATGAAAATGGTACAATGGTGGAGTTTTCTATCAAGCTGTGTGTGTGTGTGTGTGTGTGTGTGTGTGTGTGTGTGTGTGTGTGTTCTCTCTCTGTAGTTAATTAGACACTAGAGTAGTCAGATCCATCTAGCCAGACAGTCGCACATTTCATCTCAGTATGAAAAATTAATACAACAACAGCTACACTGTGTTACTAGTCACTTCTTGCTTGATGTGGCTTAGAATTTAATATTCTCCTGGAAGTACTGCATGTAATAAGCAAATATATGTTAAATAAAGAAATTAAAAAACTTTTAATGGGGCAATCTGCAATTGCTACATCCATTTTTTGGACTTGTAAATGAATGATATGTACCCAGTGATTCTTGAAGAATATGACTTATTATTGCCTCATGAGCTTAGTTCAACTGTAGAACCCCGTCAGAACCCAAAATAGAACTTGTTTTACTCCAATGTTTCCAAACAACGTAAATGTAAACAAACACATAATGTTGATATCATGGATGGTCAGTCCTTACATCCATAGCTCTGTCTATGAATTTGAGAGTGGTTACATTTCTCCAGCCCCCATCCCTCAGCTTTTTACCAAAACTGCTGATTACCGCTTTAAGAGAGAGCTTTTGACACGGTTCAAATGTTGAATTTTGAAGTCAGAAACACTTTTTGGTAAGAGGACAACTTATTTCCATGATTTTAACTTGGTATCATCTTGAAGATGATTGAATGAATATTAAATAATTCCTATTCCTAGTTGCATAAGATAATGCTCCCTTCCCTTGACCTCAAGCCTAACCCCATAGGCTAAGGCTTCATACACTACCGTATCAGCAGTTCAACAATGACTAACTAAATAGCCCACTATTAGTCTGAGAGCAAATTATAATGAGATTGTGTTAGCGCTCTCTTTCTCACCCCCTCCCTTTCTCCCTTCTCTCTCTCCATCCCTCTCCTCTCTCTCTCTCCATCCCTCTCCTCTCTCTCTCTCTCCATCCCTCTCTCCTCCCGCTCTCCATTCCTCTCCCCTCTCTCTCTCCATCCCTCTCCCCTCTCTCTCTCCATCCCTCTCCCCTCTCTCTCTCATCCCTCTCTCTCTCTCTCCATCCCTCTCCTCTCTCTCTCCATCCCTCTCCCTCTCTCTCTCCATCCCTCTCCCTCTCTCTCTCCATCCCTCTCCCTCTCTCTCTCCATCCCTCTCCCTCTCTCTCCATCCCTCTCCCTCTCTCTCCATCCCTCTCCCCATCTCTCTCCCTCTCTCTCTCCATCCCTCTCTCTCCCTCTCTCTCTCTCTCTCTCCCTCTCTCTCTCCATCCCTCTCTCCTCTCTCTCTCCATCTCCTCTCTCTCTCTCTCTCCATCCCTCTCCCCTCTCTCTCATCCCTCTCCCTCTCTCTCTCCATCCCTCTCCCCTCTCTCTCTCCATCCCTCTCCCCTCTCTCTCTCCATCCCTCTCCTCTCTCTCTCTCTCTCTCCATCCCTCTCCCCTCTCTCTCCATCCCTCTCCCCTCTCTCTCATCCCTCTCTCCTCTCTCTCTCCATCCCTCTCCTCTCTCTCTCCATCCCTCTCCTCTCTCTCTCATCTCTCTCTCTCTCTCCTCTCTCTCTCTATCTCTCTCCCCCTCTCTCTCCATCCCTCTCCCCTCTCTCTCTCCATCCCTCTCCTCTCTCTCTCCATCCCTCTCCCCCTCTCTCTCCATCCCTCTCCTCTCTCTCCATCCCTCTCCCTCTCTCTCCATCCCTCTCCCCTCTCTCTCCATCCCTCTCCCCTCTCTCTCCATCCCTCTCCCCTCTCTCTCCATCCCTCTCCCCTCTCTCTCCCAATCCCTCTCCCATCTCCCCTCTCTCTCTCTCTCCATCCCTCTCTCCTCTCTCTCTCCATCCCTCTCCCCTCTCTCTCTCCATCCCTCTCCCCTCTCTCTCCATCCCTCTCCCCTCTCTCTCATTCCTCTCTCCTCTCTCTCTCCATCCCTCTCCCCTCTCTCTCCATCCCTCTCCCCTCTCTCTCTCCATCCCTCTCACCTCTCTCTCTCCATCCCTCCCTCCTCTCTCTCTCTCTCTCTCCATCCTTCCCCTCTCTCCTTAACAATGCAGTGTAGAGGACCAATTAAACATAGAGATCTCTCCCTACACTTGAGGGCTGTCTGACGGTAGTGTGTGCTAGGTTGCGTCCCAAATGCCACCCTGTTCTCTATGCTGTGCACTACTGTTGACTTGGGCCCGTAGGAATCTTGTCAAAAGTAGTGCACAGTATTGGAACTGGGGTGCCGTTTGGCAGGCAGATGTAGTATGGGGGTAGTCTTTAAAGGCTAGAGCTGCTCTATTGTCAGAGGAGGTCTACAGGATACACCAGGTGGATTATTGTTCATATGTAGGCCACTGTTTCCTCTTCTACTAAATCAAATCAAATCAAATCAAATTTTATTGGTCACATGCGCCGAATACAACAAGTGCAGACATTACAGTGAAATGCTTACTTACAGCCCTTAACCAACAGTGCGTTTTATTTTAAACAAAAAAGTAAGAATAAAACAACAACAAAAAAAAGTGTTGAGAAAAACAAAGAGCAGAAGTAAAATAAAGTGACAGTAGGGAGGCTATATATACAGGGGGTAACGGTGCAGAGTCAATGTGCGGGGCACCGGCTAGTTGAGGTAGTTGAGGTAATATGTACATGTGGGTAGAGTTAAAGTGACTATGCATAAATACTTAACAGGGTAGCAGCAGCGTAAAAGGATGGGGTGGGGGGCAGTGCAAATAGTCCGGGTAGCCATGATTAGCTGTTCAGGAGTCTTATGGCTTGTGGGTAGAAGCTGTTGAGAAGTCTTTTGGACCTAGACTTGGCACTCCGGTACCGCTTTGCCGTGCGGTAGCAGAGAGAACAGTCTATGACTAGGGTGGCTGGAGTCTTTGACAATTTTGAGGGCCTTCCTCTGACACCGCCTGGTATAGAGGTCTTGGATGGCAGGGAGCTTTGCCCCAGTGATGTACTGGGCCGTACGCACTACCCTCTGTAGTGCCTTGCGGTCAGAGGCCAAGCAGTTGCCATACCAGGCGGTGATGCAACCAGTCAGGATGCTCTCGATGGTGCAGCTGTAGAATTTTTTTGAGGATCTGAGGACCCATGCCAAATCTTTTTAGTCTCCTGAGGGGGAATAGGCTTTGTCGTGCCCTCTTCACGACTGTCTTGGTGTGCTTGGACCATGATAGTTCGTTGGTGATGTGGACACCAAGGAACTTGAAGCTCTCAACCTGTTCCACTACAGCCCCGTCGATGAGAATGGGGCGTGCTCAGTCCTCTTTTTTTTCCTGTAGTCCACAATCATCTCCTTTGTCTTGGTCACGTTGAGGGGAGAGGTTGTTGTCCTGGCACCACACGGCCAGATCTCTGACCTCCTCCCATAGGCTGTCTCATCGTTGTCGGTGATCAGGCCTACCACTGTTGTGTCGTCGGCAAACTTAATGATGGTGTTGGAGTCGTGCCTGGCCATGCAGTCATGGGTGAACAGAGAGTACAGGAGGGGGACTGAGCACGCACCCTGAGGGGGCCCCCGTGTTGAGGATCAGTGTGGCAGATGTGTTGTTACCTACCCTTACCACCTGGGGCGGCCCGTCCAGGAAGTCCAGGATCCAGTTGCAGAGGGAGGTGTTTAGTCCCAGGATCCTTAGCTTAGTGATGAGCTTAGAGGGCACTATGGTGTTGAATGCTGAGCTGTAGTCAATGAATAGCATTCTCACGTAGGTGTTCCTCTTGTCCAGGTGGGAAAGGGCAGTGTGGAGTGCGATAGAGATTGCATCATCTGTGGATCTGTTGGGGCGGTATGCAAATTGGAGTGGGTCTAGGGTTTCTGGGATTATGCTGTTGATGTGAGCCATGACCAGTCTTTCAAAGCACTTCATGGCTACAGACGTCAGTGCCACGGGTCGGTAGTCATTTAGGCAGGTTATCTTAGAGTTCTTGGGCACGGGGACTATGGTGGTCTGCTTGAAACATGTTGGTATTACAGACTCGGTCAGGGACATGTTGAAAATGTCAGTGAAGACACTTGCCAGTTGGTCAGCACATGCTCGGAGTACACGCCCTGGTAATCCGTCTGGCCCAGCGGCCTTGTGAATGTTGACTTGCTTAAAAGTCTTACTCACATCGGCTACGGAGAGCGTGATCACATAGTCGTCCCGGAACAGCTGGTGCTCTCATGCATGCTTCAGTGTTGCTTGCCTCAAGCGAGCATAGAAGTGGTTTAGCTTCGTCTGGTAGGCTTGTGTCACTGGGCAGCTCGCGGCTGTGCTTCCCTTTGTAGTCTGTAATAGTTTTTAAGCCCTGCCACATCCGACGAGCGTCAGAGCCAGTGTAGTATGATTCAATCTTAGACCTGTATTGACTCTTTGCCTGTTTGATGGTTCGTCGGAGGTCATAGCGGGATTTCTTATAAGCTTCCGGGTTAGAGTCCCGTTCCTTGAAAGCGGCAGCTCTACCCTTTAGCTCAGTGCGGATGTTGCCTGTAATCCATGGCTTCTGGTTGGGGTATGTACGTACGGTCACTGTGGGGACGACATACTACTACTGTGGTAGTTACTACTGTGGTAACTGTACATAGGGAACACAACATGGAGCCTTATACAGTACTGTACAGTATAGAACGCAGCAATGTACAGTATAGTACTGTATGGAACTCAGTAATGTACAGTAGGCTAATGTTGTGTCTAGGCTAATGTTGTGTGTAGGCTAATGTTGTGTCTAGGCTAATGTTGTGTCTAGGCTAATGTTGTGTCTAGGCTAATGTTGTGTCTAGGCTAATGTTGTGTCTATGCTAATGTTGTGTCTATGCTAATGTTGTGTCTAGGCTAATGTTGTGTCTAGGCTAATGTTGTGTCTATGCTAATGTTGTGTCTAGGCTAATGTTGTGTCTAGGCCAATGTTGTGTCTAGGCTAATGTTGTGTCTATGCTAATGTTGTGTCTAGGCTAATGTTGTGTCTAGGCTAATGTTGTGTCTATGCTAATGTTGTGTCTAGGCTAATGTTGTGTCTATGCTAATGTTGTGTCTAGGCTTATGTTGTGTGTAGGCTAATGTTGTGTCTAGGCTAATGTTGTGTCTAGGCTAATGTTGTGTCTAGGCTAATGTTGTGTCTAGGCTAATGTTGTGTCTATGCTAATGTTGTGTCTATGCTAATGTTGTGTCTAGGCTAATGTTGTGTCTAGGCTAATGTTGTGTCTATGCTAATGTTGTGTCTAGGCTAATGTTGTGTCTAGGCTAATGTTGTGTCTAGGCTAATGTTGTGTCTAGGCTAATGTTATGTCTAGGCTAATGTTGTGTCTAGGCTAATGTTGTGTCTAGGCTAATGTTGTGTCTAGGCTAATGTTGTGTCTAGGCTAATGTTGTGTCTAGGCTAATGTTGTGAATGCTATATTGAGGCCCTATAGAAGGTTGAGGTGGGTTTTACATTCGACCAAATCAATTATGAATGAAGTGTACAGGGCCGTATAGTAAAGAGTGTAGAACTCATTAAGTATGAATCACCAGAACAACTGTGTGATGCTTGGCATGGTTTCTTTTTTGTTGTGCCTCGCAAATGCACATGTACAAATGTAACACTAGAGTCAAAGCAAATTAACGTTGTCTTGAAGACAAAATGTCACTTGCCCGTTCGGGCAGCCACAAAGCACATTCCCACCAAATAGTTTTACAGTATTTGAAAAAAATATATATATATATCTGGTTAAAGAGCGAGCTTTGAAGACCGTCGACTACTTACATTTATGTAATTTAGCAGACGCTCTTATCCAGAGCGACTTACAGGAGCAATTAGGGATAAGTGCCTTGCTCAAGGGCACATCAGCAGATTTTTCACCTAGTCGGCTCAGAACCAGCACCCTTTCGGTTACTGGCACAACACTCTTAACCACTAAGCCACCTGCCTGCTACCTCGAGTACACAATGATTCATCCCCATGCACTACATACGGGATATGGAGCCACCTGGGATGCAGACCCGGTTACCCTGCGAGGGGCTTCAATCAAGGAAATACTTTAGACCTTTCAGCTCACTTCTCCCATTGACAAGGAAGCTGGGAATTGCCTAAACTTTGGTCATTTGAGCACTAGACAGCCAGACAGCCAGGTACGTTTTTTTTCCTCTCCCCTGTGAATTCTACAGCAGTGAGTGATTTCTCAAAGTGCCGTTTCTGAGTGGCAGAGTGGAGAGCTTTGTGGTAAACTGGTGATAAATCACCAAACTAAACGCCTCAGCTGACATCACAGGCCACTAAGCAATTTCATGTGCTAGTTTATACCAGGCAGTGACAGAGTCTCCATGTGCTAGTTTATACCAGCAGCAACAGAGTCCCCATGTGCTAGTTTATACCAGCAGCAACAGAGTCCCCATGTGCTAGTTTATACCAGGTAGTGACAGAGTCCCCATGTGTTAGTTTATACCAGCAGCAACAGAGTCCCCATGTGCTAGTTTATACCAGGCAGTGACAGAGTCCCCATGTGCTAGTTTATACCAGGCAGTGACAGAGTCCCCATGTGCTGTTTATACCAGCAGCAACAGAGTCCCCATGTGCTAGTTTATACCAGCAGCAACAGAGTCCCCATGTGCTAGTTTATACCAGGCAGTGACAGAGTCCCCATGTGCTAGTTTATACCAGGCAGCAACAGAGTCCCCATGTGCTAGTTTATACCAGGCAGTGACAGAGTCCCCATGTGCTAGTTTATACCAGCAGCAACAGAGTCCCCATGTGCTAGTTTATACCAGGTAGTGACAGAGTCTCCATGTGCTAGTTTATACCAGCAGCAACAGAGTCCCCATGTGCTAGTTTATACCAGGTAGTGACAGAGTCCCCATGTGCTAGTTTATACCAGCAGCAACAGAGTCCCCATGTGCTAGTTATACCAGGTAGTGACAGAGTCCCCATGTGCTAGTTTATACCAGGCAGTGACAGAGTCCCCATGTGCTAGTTTATACCAGGTAGTGACAGAGTCCCCATGTGCTAGTTTATACCAGGTAGTGACAGAGTCTCCATGTGCTAGTTTATACCAGCAGCAACAGAGTCCCCATGTGCTAGTTTATACCAGGTAGTGACAGAGTCCCCGTGTGCTAGTTTATACCAGGCAGTGACAGAGTCCCCATGTGCTAGTTTATACCAGGCAGCAACAGAGTCCCCATGTGCTAGTTTATACCAGGTAGTGACAGAGTCCCCATGTGCTAGTTTATACCAGGCAGCAACAGAGTCCCCATGTGCTAGTTTATACCAGGTAGTGACAGAGTCCCCATGTGCTAGTTTATACCAGGTAGTGACAGAGTCCCCATGTGCTAGTTTATACCAGGTAGTGACAGAGTCCCCATGTGCTAGTTTATACCAGGTAGTGACAGAGTCTCCATGTGCTAGTTTATACCAGCAGCAACAGAGTCCCCATGTGCTAGTTTATACCAGGTAGTGACAGAGTCCCCATGTGCTAGTTTATACCAGCAGCAACAGAGTCCCCATGTGCTAGTTTATACCAGGCAGTGACAGAGTCCCCATGTGCTAGTTTATACCAGGCAGCAACAGAGTCTCCATGTGCTAGTTTATACCAGCAGCAACAGAGTCCCCATGTGCTAGTTTATACCAGGCAGCAACAGAGTCCCCATGTGCTAGTTTATACCAGGTAGTGACAGAGTCCCCATGTGCTAGTTTATACCAGGTAGTGACAGAGTCCCCGTGTGCTAGTTTATACCAGGCAGCAACAGAGTCCCCATGTGCTAGTTTATACCAGGCAGCAACAGAGTCCCCATGTGCTAGTTTATACCAGGTAGTGACAGAGTCCCCATGTGCTAGTTTATACCAGGCAGCAACAGAGTCCCCATGTGCTAGTTTATACCAGGTAGTGACAGAGTCCCCATGTGCTAGTTTATACCAGGTAGTGACAGAGTCTCCATGTGCTAGTTTATACCAGCAGCAACAGAGTCCCCATGTGCTAGTTTATACCAGGTAGTGACAGAGTCCCCCATGTGCTAGTTTATACCAGGCAGCAACAGAGTCCCCATGTGCTAGTTTATACCAGGTAGTGACAGAGTCCCCATGTGCTAGTTTATACCAGGTAGTGACAGAGTCTCCATGTGCTAGTTTATACCAGCAGCAACAGAGTCCCCATGTGCTAGTTTATACCAGGTAGTGACAGAGTCCCCATGTGCTAGTTTATACCAGCAGCAACAGAGTCCCCATGTGCTAGTTTATACCAGGCAGTGACAGAGTCCCCATGTGCTAGTTAATACCAGGCAGCAACAGAGTCTCCATGTGCTAGTTTATACCAGCAGCAACAGAGTCCCCATGTGCTAGTTTATACCAGGCAGCAACAGAGTCTCCATGTGCTAGTTTATACCAGGTAGTGACAGAGTCCCCATGTGCTAGTTTATACCAGGTAGTGACAGAGTCCCCGTGTGCTAGTTTATACCAGGCAGCAACAGAGTCCCCATGTGCTAGTTTATACCAGGCAGCAACAGAGTCCCCATGTGCTAGTTTATACCAGGTAGTGACAGAGTCCCCATGTGCTAGTTTATACCAGGTAGTGACAGAGTCCCCGTGTGCTAGTTTATACCAGGCAGCAACAGAGTCCCCATGTGCTAGTTTATACCAGGCAGCAACAGAGTCCCCATGTGCTAGTTTATACCAGGTAGTGACAGAGTCCCCATGTGCTAGTTTATACCAGGTAGTGACAGAGTCCCCATGTGCTAGTTTATACCAGGTAGTGACAGAGTCCCCATGTGCTAGTTTATACCAGGTAGTGACAGAGTCCCCATGTGCTAGTTTATACCAGCAGCAACAGAGTCCCCATGTGCTAGTTTATACCAGGTAGTGACAGAGTCCCCATGTGCTAGTTTATACCAGGCAGCAACAGAGTCTCCATGTGCTAGTTTATACCAGGCAGTGACAGAGTCTCCATGTGCTAGTTTATACCAGCAGCAACAGAGAAAGACTGATGATCAAAATATGTTAAGCGTGTATCTGTTAAGAGTGTGTGTGTGTGTGTGTTTTTGTGTGTGTGTGTGTGGTTAGGTTTTCTGCTACTCTCTCTGCTACTCTCTGTCATAAACATCGACAGTCTGTCAGGCAGAGCAGAGAGTGATAATAGTCAAATAAAGAGACATTCATTTGTCAGAGTAGAATTCATACACATTAGCCCAGAGCTTGGAAAGCATGCAGTGACTATTGTCTGTGGGGGGTCTCGGTTTTAAATTGTACACAAATGTATCTCTTTCTCTTGTGACAGTAGAATAAGGTTGCAACATTCCAGTAACTTTCCAAAAAATTCCCTGTTTTTTGTCCAGTAATCCTGGTTGGAGAATTACCTGATTTCCTGCTTATTCCCACGTAATTCCAGGAATCTTCCAACCAGGATTTCTGGAAAACCAGGAATTTTGGGGAAAGTTTTTGTAACCCTATAGTAGAACCAAATGCATGAAAGTGACGTAAGTGTTACAGGTATATCAATTAACGACTACAAGGCTGTGGAGTAGAAAGGATATCATCTAACGACTACAAGGCTGTGGAGTAGAGAGTATATCATGTAACGACTACAAGGCTGAGGAGTAGAGAGGATATCATCTAACGACTCAAGGCTGTGGAGTAGAGAGGATATCATCTAACACTACAAGGCTGTGGAGTAGAAAGGATATCATCTAACCACTAGAAGGCTGTGGAGTAGAAAGGATATCATCTAACGAGCTACAAGGCTGTGGAGTAGAAATGATATCATCTAACGACTACAAGGCTGTGGAGTAGAAAGGATATCATCTAACGACTACAAGGCTGTGGAGTAGAGAGGATATCAGCTAACCCACTACAAGGCTGTGGAGTAGAAAGGATATCATCTAACCACTACAAGGCTGTGGAGTAGAAAGGATATCATCTAATGACTACAAGGCTGTGGAGTAGAGAGGATATCATCTAACCACTACAAGGCTGTGGAGTAGAGAGGATATCATCTGACGACTACAATGATGTGGAGTAGAGAGGATATCATCTAACGACTACAAGGCTGTGGAGTAGAAAGGATATCATCTAATGAATACAAGGCTGTGGAGTAGAGAGGATATCATCTAACCACTACAAGGATGTGGAGTAGAGAGGATTTCATCTAACGACTACAAGGATGTGGAGTGAGAGGATATCATCTACGACTACAAGGCTGTGGAGTAGAGAGGATATCATCTAGCGACTCAGCAAGGGTGTGGAGTAGAGAAGATATCATCTAACGACTACAAGGCTGTGGAGTAGAGATGATATCATCTAACGACTACACGGCTGTGGAGTAGAGAGGATATCATCTAACGACTACACGGCTGTGGAGTAGAGATGATATCATCTAATGACTACAAGACTGTGGAGTAGAGAGGATATCATCTAACGACTACACGGCTGTGGAGTAGAGAGGATATAATCTAACTGACTACACGGCTGTGGAGTAGAGAGGATATCATTTAACGACTACACGGCTGTGGGTAGAGAGGATATCATCTAATGACTACAAGGCTGTGGAGTGAGAGATATCATCTAACGACTACAATGATATCATCTAACGACTACAAGGCTGTGGGTAGAGAGGATATCATCTAACGACTACAAGGCTGTGGAGTAGAGAGGATATCATCTAAACGACTACAATGCTGTGGAGTAGAGAGGATATCATCTAACGACTACCTGGCTGTGGGTAGAGAGGATATCATCTATCGACTACACGGCTGTGGAGAAGAGAGGATATCATCTAATGACTACAAGACAGTGGAGTAGAGAGGATATCATCCTAATGACTACATGGCTGTGGAGTGAGAGGATATCATCTAACGACTACAAGGCTGTGGAGTAGAGAGGATATCATCTAACGACTACACAGCTGTGGAGTAGAGAGGATATCATCTAACGACTACAATGCTGTGGAGTAGAGAGGATATCATCTAACGACTACAAGGCTGTGGAGTAGAGAGGATATCATCTAATGACTACAAGGCTGTGGAGTAGAGAGGATATCATCTAACGACTACAAGGCTGTGGAGTAGAGAGGATATCATCTAACGACTACAAGGCAAGGCTGTGGAGTAGAGAGGATATCATCTAACCACTACAAGGCTGTGGAGTAGAGAGGATATCATCTACGACTACAAGGCAAGGCTGTGGAGTAGAGAGGATATCATCTAACGACTACAAGGCTGTGGAGTAGAGAGGATATCATCTAACGACTACAAGGCTGAGGAGTAGAGAGGATATCATCTAACGACTACAAGGATGTGGAGTAGAGAGGATATCATCTAACGACTACAAGGATGTGGAGTAGAAAGGATATCATCTAACGACTACAAGGCTGTGGAGTAGAGAGAGGATATAATCTAATGACTACAAGGCTGTGGAGTAGAGAGGATATCATCTAACGACTACAAGGCTGTGGAGTAGAGAGGATATCATCTAACGACTACAAGGCTGAGGAGTAGAGAGGATATCATCTAACCACTACAAGGCTGTGGAGTAGAGAGGATATCATCTAACGACTACAAGGCTGTGGAGTAGAGAGGATATCATCTAATCGACTACAAGGCTGTGGAGTAGAGATGATATCATCTAATGACTACAAGGATGTGGAGTAGAGAGGATATCATCCCTGATGACTACAAGGCAAGGCTGTGGAGTAGAGAGGATATCATCTAATGACTACAAGGATGTGGAGTAGAGAGGATATCATCTAACGACTACAAGGCTGTGGAGTGAGAGGATATCATCTAACGACTACAAGGCTGTGGAGTAGAGAGGATATCATCTAACGACTACAAGGATGAGGAGTAGAGAGGATATCATCTAACGACTACAAGGCTGAGGAGTAGAGAGGATATCATCTAACAGACTACAAGGATGTGGAGTAGACAGGATATCATCTAACGACTACAAGGATGTGGAGTAGAAAGGATATAATCTAACGACTACAAGGCTGTGGAGTAGAGAGGATATCATCTAATGACTACAAGGCTGTGGAGTAGAGAGAGGATATCATCTAATGATTACAAGGCTGTAGAGTAGAGAGGATATCATCTAACGACTACAAGGCTGAGGAGGTAGAGAGGATATCATCTAACCACTACAAGGATGTGGAGTAGAAAGGATATCATCTAACGACTACAAGGCTGTGGAGTAGAAAGGATATCATCTAACACTACAAGGCTGTGGAGTAGAGAGGATATCATCTAATGACTACAAGGCTGTGGAGTAGAGAGGATATCATCTAATGATTACAAGGCTGTGGAGTAGAGAGGATATCATCTAACGACTACAAGGCTGTGGAGTAGAGAGGATATCATCTAATGACTACAAGGCTGTGGAGTAGAGAGGATATCATCTAACGACTACAAGGCTGAGGAGTAGAGAGGATATCATCTAACGACTACAAGGATGTGGAGTAGAGAGGATATCATCTAACCACTACAAGGATGTGGAGTAGAGAGGATATCATCTAACGACTACAAGAGCTCATTATTTCCCTGCGAGAATCATTGTATGCATCCCAAATGGCACCCTAGACCCATAGGGCTCTGGTCAAACGTAGTGTACTATGTAGGAAATAGGGTGCAATTTGGGATGCAGCATGATGTGGGGCCCGGTCGCAGAGTCAGAATGAAGGGGTGCTCTTTAAAACAAAACCCCTCCAGGTCTACAATATGCTAATCAATTTCCTAGAGGTCACTCAGAGAAAAAGGAGAGACCAGCCGCCATGGAAATGAAGACAGACAGGAGCTGTTGTCACTCTCTCTCTCTCATGGCTACGTCCCAAATGGCACCCTATACCTTTGCACTACTTTTGACACGTCTTTAACAGCCTCGCCCAACACAGCAAGGGCCTTTTTGATTGGATATGGGTTAGTGCACTATATAGGGAATAGGGTGCGATTTGGGACGCGCCTTCTTTCTGTCACCGCCGCCAACCCACCAGCCAATCAAAAAGGCTCTTGCTGTGAGCGTGAGGCTGTTAGTAATGAGCAAATGTGTGTCTTTTAAATCATTACCCTGTAGAAATATGGATTTTGCAATAGCTTGTTTGTTGGGCCACATGTCAAACTGCTTCTCCATGACTCAATCTCACTCAGCATTCAATGTCAACATAATCCTGGTGCCACTCAATAGCAGTTTATCCGTAGTAAACCATGAGTCCACATACAGCACATCACATTCATATAGCTGCTACCCACTGGTCTGAGAGAGGGGAGAGAGAGAGAGAGAGAGAGAGAGAGAGAGAGAGAGAGAGAGAGAGAGAGAGAGAGAGGAATGGAGAGAGAGATGAAGTGAAGTGAAGTGCCATGGCCTTTCAGATCAGTCTGCTTAAGAAGTCTCTAGAACTTTCTTTACCCTCCACTCTGTACTTTTGAAATCTAATTGGAAGGGATTGGTTAGAATAACGTTGAAGGAATAAGGCTTTCCATAAGGAGGTCTACAAATGTTAGCTACAGCAGACATGATCATGAAGCCTGTCCACATATTAACTAAGATTTACATACACAAAGCACATCCATAAGTATACAGTGTTGTAACAATGTGCAAATAGTCTTTGTGGATATGTGTAATCTGAGGGAAATATGTGTCTCTAATATGGTCATACATTTGACAGGAGGTTTGGAAGTGCAGCTCAGTTTCCACCTCATTTTGTGGGCAGTGTGCACATAGCCTGTCTTCTCTTGAGAGCCAGGTCTGCCTACGGTGGCCTTTCTCAATAGCAAGGCTATGCTCACTGAGTCTGTACATAGTCAAAGCTTTCCAAAAAGGTATCTATCTAGAACCTAAAAGGGTTCATTCGGCTGTCCCCATAGGTTAACCCTTTGAATAACCCTTTTCGGTTTTACCTGGAACCAAAAAAGGGTTCTACCTGGAACCAAAAAGGGTTCTACCTGGAACCAAAAAGGGTTCTACCTGGAACCAGAAAGGGTTCTACCTGGAACCAAAAGGGTTCTACCTGGAACCAAAAGGTTTCTACCTGGAACCAAAAAGGGTTCTTCCTGGAACCAAAAAGGGTTCTACCTGGAACCAAAAAGGGTTCTACCTGGAACCAAAAAGGGTTCTACCTGGAACCAAAAAAGGGTCATCCTACGGGGACGGCCGAATGAACCACATTGGAACCCTTTTTTCTAAAAGTGTAGACATGTGATCATCGGAGCATTGCCTCATGCTGCAAGTGCTTCAAATCAACCACAAAGACAAGCTGATCATCTGTTTTCTGATTGATAAAATTATTGTAAGAGTGTTCAAGTTCAGATTGACTTTCAAAAGACTAAATGAAAACGATGAAGCAGTGTCCTAATTATGGCAGAGTAAAATAATGAGAACTTTTTAAGTATTCATATTCAGTTAGCGAACCATATGCCAGGAGCCTTGTGTGGAGTCTAAATGGATATAGGATCATGTTCATGGTTATACTTTAGCAAGGTAAGCACAGCCGACTAAGGTGGTTCCCACTAGGCTATCCAGAGTGCTTAAGAGCCAGTATAACTTTGAGAGAGAACATACCCTTATGGGCATCTTTGGTTTTCTAACCCTAAAAAGGTGTGTGTGTGTGTGTGTGTGTGTGTGTGTGTGTGTGTGTGTGTGTGTGTGTGTGTGTGTGTGTGTGTGTGTGTGTAGCGGACTCTACAAGGTGTCGAAAAGCGTTCCACAGGGATGCTGGCCCGTGTTGACTACAATACCTCGCACAGTTGTGTCAAGTTGGATGGATGTCCTTTGGCTGGTGGACCATTCTTGATACACACGGGAAACTGTTGAGGGTGGAAAAACCCAGCAGCGTTGCAGTTCTTGACACACTCAAACCGGTGCGCCTGGCACCTAATACCATACCCCGTTCAAAGGCACTTCAATATTTTGTCTACGCCCATTCACTTTCTGAATGGCACACATACACAATCCATGTCTCAATTGTCTCAAGGCTTAAAAATCAATGATGCCATGTATTGACCAATGAGAAGCTTTAAAGGCTGTAAAGCCACAGGTAAACTAAAATATAAATCCAAAACCATTAATGATGATTAAACTAAAATATATATATATATACAAAACCATTTATTATGGTCAAACAAAAAAATATTCATCCAAAACCATTAATGATGTTCAAACATACATAAGCAAATTGAAACACAATAAAACCTGTTTCGCCTAAAATCTGCACGCAAACAAGCAAACAAACAACTCAAAGACAAACAGGATCAAACACCAGTCTAACAGCTGGTGCAGGAGTTTCTAAAAGAGACATCTGGAATGGCATGATCATAACACTCCTATAAACGAAAATGTGATTAGCTTACGTGCAGTATTTTAGTGATTAGCTTACGTGCAGAGTTGGTTTATAGAGAAATACTCACAGGTATCATCTAACTTGCACAAAAAACAGAACTAAGCTACAAGGTTTTTATATTTGACATTTGAAGGTCTCGTATCTTTTATGGATACGGTAAGGAACTTGCAAAGTGAGCATGACTATTAACATTTGGTCGCAGATCACTTCTTATTATAATAAATAATAATATATAATAAATTAATAATATATAATACATTTAGCAGAAATTTAGCAGACTTTTTGTGACTCTGGCTACCGACTTTAATAAATGATATGTAGGTAGAGAGACCATTTTTACAGCCATCTGCCATTTTCTCTCACACACACACACACACACACACACACACACACACACACACACACACACACACACACACACACACACACACACACACACACACACACACACACACACACACACACACACATTTAATTAATCTGTGGTTCATTCACAATTACTGTCCTAATATTGCTAACACTAACAAAGACACACTAGTGTTGCGCGGTATACTGAAATGTATGTACATTTTTCATACAAAAATAAAATACTGTTCGGTACTATAATTTTTTGTTCGTTCGGTACTTTGGTCAAACGTGTCTCACGTGGTTGAGAGGATCAAGACAGCCTATCAGAGAAGCCCCCTTTATAGCACGAAGAGCAAAGAGCCTGCTCCTCTTCCTCATCCAGTCTGGCTGCGTTGTTAAACCCCCCCCCCACTCATAATGCACAGAAGTTAACATACTTGAACAATGCAACTCGGCATGTAGAAATGTTGAAACTGTTCATTACTGTTCACAAAACAATGTCCATACAGGCTAGAACTTTCACAATGCAAGAAGATACCAGCAGCTTCCAGCTTTAATTGTAGGCTAACTTTCCTAGCTTACAGCTGAATTCACTACCCTAGTACTTTGTTTGTGATAATATGCAAACCATAACGCAAAAGATGCTGATTTCAAAGCTGATTGTCACCAAAAACGTTATTAATTCACTTCGTCTCCATCGCCACCAAAGCCTCATTCACTTCTTCAACTCTCTCGCTTCCCGTCCGGGTTTCTAGATTCCATTCTCCTTGCTTCCCGTCCGGGTTTCCCCTAGATTCCATTCTCCCTCGCTTCCCGTCCGGGTTTCCCTAGATTCCATTCTCCCTCGCTTCCGTCCGGGTTTTCCCCTAGATTCCATTCTCCTCGCTTCCCGTCCGGGTTTCCCCTAGATTCCATTCTCCTCGCTTCCCGTCCGGGTTTCCCCTAGATTCCATTCTCCCTCGCTTCCCGTCCGGGTTTCCCCTAGATTCCATTCTCCCTCGCTTCCGTCCGGGTTTCCCTAGATTCCATTCTCCCTCGCTTCCTGTCTGGGTTTCCCCTAGATTCCATTCTCCCTCGCTTCCCGTCCGGGTTTCACCTGATTCCATTCTCCCTCGCTTCCCGTCCGGGTTTCCCCTAGATTCCATTCTCCCTCGCTTCCCGTCCGGGTTTCCCCCAGATTCCACAGCCACGTTCTGCCTTGGGAATGGCATCATTACTTTCTTAAAGAGACAGCACAAACTTTTATAAAAAAAAAAATGAGTTTGCTTCTTCTATGCAAATGTTTTGATCAGTACAATAAAATAATATGTTCTCCTAGCAGTTGCCAATAAAATAGGTCCTAAATGGAAAGGAATTGTTTATCATCTGTATACCTAGGCTACATCTTGATTTACCTAAGTTTATCAATAGAGATTTACCATTCAAACGCCAATGGGAGGGAGCAAACCAGACATGGGATATCTATCTGATTCCAGGAGTGTTACTACGGAGGCATCAGGGAAACATTTACACACACACACACACACACACACACACACACACACACACAGAATCAACCCTCCACTCACTCTGTCAAGGGGCTAGGTTGTGAACGGCACAAGGACAACATGCCAACGTGCCATGCAGATAGTAGTTCCAGTAAACCCCTTAATAAACACTAGTAATGAGGGGAGATAAGAAAGATTCACAATGAGGTGGATGGAGAAAACACAGAGTCAATTGTTCTTGTCCTAGTTGTCCTTCAACTGAGCTAATTCCACCTTCCTTCGCTCTATTCTTTTAGGCCTATTCAGGTGGAAACAGAGGGAGTAAATGGGGATGGAGAGAGAGAGAGAGAGAGCGAGAGAGAGAGAGCGAGAGAGCGAGAGAGAAGAAACTGACACCCTCAGCAAACTGGACAATAACCTGACACCCTCAGCACACAGGGGGACAAACACCTACCTGCAGGTGACAGCATTCCCTCCCCCATATGCCCCCCTAGGCACAACTACGACATCATAGCCAATAAAAACGGGTCACAACTCCTGCAGCTCTGTCGCACGCTGGGTATGTACATTGTCAATGGTAGGCTTCGAGGGGACTCCTATGGTAGGTACACCTATAGCTCATCTCTTGGCAGTAGTACTGTGGACTACTTTATCACTGACCTCAACCCAGAGTCTCTCAGAGCGTTCACAGTCAGCCCACTGACACCCCTATAAGACCACAGCAAAATCACAGTCTACTTGAACAGAGCAATACTCAATCATGAGGCATCAAAGCCAAAGGAACTGAATAATATTAAGAAATGCTATAGATGGAAGGAAAGTAGTGTCGAAACCTACCAAAAAACAATTAGGCAACAACAAATTCAATCCCTTTTAGACAACTTCCTGGACAAAACGTTTCACTGTAATAGTGAACTACTTGGCAGTAGAAAACCTAACAGTATATTTGACCTCTCAGCTTCCCTATCAAATCTAAAAATGTCTAAGAGAAAACAGAAGAAAAGTAACAACAATGACAAATGGTTTGATGAGGAATGCAAAAACCTAAGAAAGAAATTGAGGAACCTATCCAACCAAAAATATAGAGACCCAGAAAACCTGAGCCTACGCCTTCACTATGGTGAATCACTAAAACAATACAGAAATACAATATGGAAAAAGAAGGAACAGCATGTCAGAAATCAGCTCAATGCAAAAGAATCCATAGACTCTAACCACTTCTGGGAAAATTGGAAAACACTAAACAAACAACAACACAAAGAGCTATCTATCCAAAACAGAGATGTATGGGTAAACGACTTCTCCAATCTCCAACAAAACACAAACATGTACACACACACACACACACACACACACACACACACACACACACACACACACACACTCAAGTACCCACCACACAGGGCAAGGTCATGAGTGTCCACCCCAGAGAGGAGGACACACTATCAGTATACATCCTGGGAAACACACAGACTAGGACACCAACCCCAACAGGGCTTAAGACCTTATCTGACAGCATCAGCCGACACCATACCACCCCCTCCCACCACCACCCACCCACGTGCGCACACACACACACGCGCACACACAGTCTGGCCCTGACCCCTGCAGCACTTTGCGATTAATCAAAATTGTATCAGGGATTTCAGGCGTGGCTACAACAGGCACAGACAGGGGCATATGTGGAGGGGGTGGGAGAGGAGGTCAGAGGGATACACTCACCCTCTCAATCCCCTCTCTATCGACTGCAAAGAGAGACTGAGCGGGCAAATGGCAAATAGAATAAAATGATCAATACCTTCTCACTTGTCAGGAGGGAGGGAGCGCTTAAAAAATGTTTTAACCCTGCAGCAGGTCCCATTGATCAGGCCATGTAAAACTGCCCCCTCCCTCCCTCCACCATCTCACCCAGTTTCTCCTCTCTGACGTGAAACATCAGTCCTAGATAACACTGCCTGGGAAGGACTGTGTGTGTGTGTGAAAAAAGTGATTGAGGTGTGTGTGTCAGGAAATGTCACGCTGAATAATCTTTCAGTTTTCCATCAGCATGCTGCATTTGATGCACAAGAAGGAGTGAGAGTCTATGGCAGGGGTCTTCAACCTTTTCGAGCATGAGAGCTACTTAAAAAAAATGAAATGTTGCAAGCTACACATTTTTATATAGCTTTCAAATAGGCATTCAAATTGCATTTGTTGGTGTGGTTCAGGGTAATAAGCAACATCCCTGTATACTTGTGTGTATTTCACTATTCATCTGATGTGTGTGTGTGTTGTGAATTAGCATTTGTGTTGCTGTGCTCATCAGTGCTTCTTCATTTCAGGGAGTTAGTGTGGGGAGCAGACAGTCTACAACCCTGCACTTCTCCTCGAGAGAAAGGAGAGGGGGAGAGGGAGAGAGATAATTATTCTCTTTCTGACTCACATTCGATGAAAAATGCATACAGCTGGGGCTAGAAGCTGCTTATCAAAAAGGTTAACTCTTACCACAGTTAGTTTTTGCTGCAAAAGGAGAGGCATTCAGATGGCTGATTGCTGCTTTTTTAGTTTTGAACGTTTTGTTTGGATGTTTTCCACATTGTTCTGGCCCACGGTTGACCCTGGACTTTGTTTTCCTAAAGTTAACTTTCAATCATTAAAAAAAGCTACTGTTTTTGTTTGGGGGTGAGCATCTATCTCTCCACTAGCCTCCATCTGAGTCCAAGCTGCTTCTGACACATGATATTCACAGTTGTACTTTTGAACCCCGTCAGGAAGTATACTTCAGTGATATTAGACATTTCTGGGTTTATATTATTTCCATGGTCCAACGTTTGACGTTCTTCTGCCCCTGTTTGCTTGCAACAACAGCATTACAGGCTTTCGGTTCATTTCCCAAGACTAGTGTTCCTGTTTATCTGTTGAATTGGATTGGTTTGGGTCCTACCAATGGCCAGAAATGTATCAAATTAAATATAATTTGATTTGTCACATGCTCGTAAACAACAGGCGTAGACTAACAGTGAAATGCTGACTGAGTCCTTCCCAACAATGCAGAGAGAAAGAAAATAGAGAAATAATAGGAGAGTAAAACACATAATAATACAAGTAATAATAAATACACAATGAGTAACGATAACTTGGCTGTATACACAGGGTACCAGTACAGAGTCGATGTGCAGGGGTACGAGGTCATTGAGGTAGATATGTACATAACTAGAAATAAAGGGACAGATAGTAAACAGTAGCAGCAGCGTATGTGATGTGATGCGAAATTTGCACCAAAAGGTTCAATGCTGCTAGTCCGAGTAGCTATTTAGTTAACTATGTATTAGTCTTATGGCTTGGAGGTAGAGGCTGTTCAGGGTCCTATTGGTTCCAGACTTGGTGAATCGGTACCGCTTGCCGTGTGGTAGCAGAGAGAACAGTCTATGACTTGGGTGGCTGGAGTCTTTGACCATTTCTAGGGCCTTCCTCTGACACCGCATGGTATGAGGTCCTGGATGGCAGGGAACTCAGCCCCAGTGATGTACTGGGCCGTATGCACTACCCTCTGTAATGCCATGCGGTCAGATGCCAAGCAGTTGCCATACCAAGAGGTGACACAGCCAGTCAAGATGCACTCAATGGTGCAGCCGTATAGCTTTTAGAGGATCTGAGGGTCCATGCAAAATCTTTTCAGCCTCCTGAGGGGGAAGAGGCATTGTCGTGCCCTCTTCACGCCTGTCTTGGTGTGTTTGGACCATGATAGATCCTTAGTGATGTGGACACCGAGGAACTTGAAGCTCTCGACCCGCTCCTCCGTTTCCTGTAGTGCCCGACCAGCTCCTTTGTCTTGCTGATGTTGAGGGAGAGGTTGTTGTCCTGGCACCGCACTGCTAGGTCTCTGACCTCCTCCCTGTAGGCTGTCTCATTGTTGTCAGTGATCAGGCCTACCACCATTGTGTCGTTGGCAAATTGAATGATGGTATTGGAGTATTGCTGTGGGGAAATGCCTTGTGTTAAAAATATATTCATGTATTTAGTAGACATGAACAAAAGCGAATATCTCTTCTAATTAGGAGTAGTAAATGTTTCCCCTCATTCTCCTGCACACGATACACTGCATGCCCAAGTATTTTACTCTCTGTCACTCAAACGCACACACGCGCCAGCACACACTTGAGGCCACATGTCGTAGTGCTGCCTGGGAAAGTGATAGCGAGAGAAAGAAGCTCTGGAGAGGGAGTTATCTCTTCAGATGTCATTGAGGGGCGCCTCTTTCTCTACCTCTCCCTCCCTCTATCCTCCCCTTTCTTCCTCTCTCCTGCTCCCCCTCTCCCTTTTCGCTCGCCCTCTCTCTCTCTCTCTCTTGCTCCCACTTGCTCTCTCAAATCATGCTCGCCTCCAGTGGTATCCAGACAGGCCAAGGACAAAGTGGAGATAGTGTGCTAGCAGAGGACGGGGGTTGGTTTTGTGTGGCGCTGTGTCTGGGCTCTCTGATGCTGCTCTGATAGATCAATCTTCTCTCCCTCCTCAGCCCCCTGACGCTAGATAGCCAGCCCCGCTACGCCTCACCACTGTAGAGTACATAGCACAGGTCACACACAGGTCTCTCACGCACACATACACAACATGATCTCCACAGACATCACAAACACAACTTGAACATAAACACACATCTCAGATGTGTTCATGGGCTCAAACAGACACAAACAGACACACACACCGTGGTTGGGGTCCGATCGATGTCTATGAGGACTGTTGAAGGTATTCATTAAATGTTCAGTTTTGTGTAGTTCAGAATTCACTACCCGAGCATCTCAACCACCAATCCCACTCCAGGTTAGCTAGTCATGTGATGTCACTGTGGCCTTGGCACGTCGTCAGACGCGGTGAGACCAGACGCGGCTCAAACAAACAGGGGGAAATCCTCCTTACACAAGCCCGTTCAACACTGGGCCATCTCACTGTCCCAGCACACGTGGGCGCCTCTACCCCCTCCATAACCCCCTCCCAGGCCCCCTGGCTCCAGGCGGGGTCCCCTGACGCAGGGACACACGCAGACAGGAAGCTGGAGTGAAGTCTCTGTCAGTCTGAGCCCCTCGGTCACCATGGGTTGACCCCTAACTGGACCGCTCCACTTCCTCCACCTACTCTCTAGTAAACAGCCACGTCCACTTCCATTTGAAGACCTGCCGCCATGCTCAGTTTCATAACATCACTCGTGTTTTGATGTGTGTGAATGTGTCTGGGTCGAGGGTGGGGGAGTGTGCATGAGCGGGTAGAAGCAGGCATACTTGGCGGTTGCTGTGTAGAGTGGTAACACTGTTCCGTTGTTTTCATCTGATACCAACGACCGCAGATCTTGGTCATGGAAGAGGGCCGCGTCGACCCGTCGCCCTGTTCGTCTTCTCCTCACACACTGCTCTCGCTGAGTGTGTGTGAACTCCATTAGCACATTCCCAGATAGGGCCAGGGCCCTCTTATCTGTGGTCACCCATTAATTACACTTTGTTCCCCTTAAGTGATCTATTTCAGAGCTGCCCCAACCCTCGCCGCCCACTCCAGCCTATCTCCACCCTCACCCCAGCCCTCCCCCTCTCCTCACCCCCATGATAAGAGCTCTAATGTGAGGCTCGCCGGGTCACGCCACCCCCTCTCCACCCCCATGTGAAGTGTGGCTTCATACATTAGCAGGTGTGTGTACTGTCTGTAGTACATGGCAGGACAGGCCTCTCCAAGCTCACCTCTAACAGGGTTACAACAAGATGGCCGCCTACGTCTACACCTCCCTCCTCAGACAATCTGGTTGACGTGTCTGTCTGGGGAATGTATTGAAACCCATGACCCGCAGCTGGATTCTAGTACACACACACACACACACACACACACACACAGATCCTGTACCATATTTAACACTGTGAAAGCTGTGTCAGAAACAACGTGTTTTATGAAGAACTTCCTTAGACACTCTCGGCTGAGGAAGAAACCAGATCCAGTTTTGTCACGGCTCTCCAATACACTGGCACTGTCAAAGCAGCTTTTGATGTGTAGAAAAGCAAAGTGATGTCTGTCACATAGCTGGTTGGTTGTAAATCTCTGGCAGACAGACAGTCGGACTGGCGCAGTATGCTGGCATAAGGACAAAGTGATTAGATTATGCTGATGTATGATTTCTATCTAGAGAACCATTTTCTCAATAGAAGAGACACATGAACCATTGAGTAGTTAATGCACACTTGTCTTCAGTGGGGTTGGAGTGGGTTTGCCACACACCCACTCCTGTATAGTACTCTATTATGATCTAGGTGGAATGCCTCCCTTCGGTGTTTGTGTGTGGGTGTGTGTGTGTGTGTGTGTGGGTGTGTGTAGTGCACTCCACACTGTGCTAGCCCCAGGTATACCAGCCAGTCACTTCTCATCCAAACACACATCGATTCTTACACTCCACCACAGCCAGTGCCGCATGGCTAGTACACCAACCAGCTCTCACAGTCTCACGTCAGAATTAGACATTCATTCATGTTTCTCAAATGTCAAATTTGAAAGTTGTTGCAAACGCCACATTTCTAAGTGTTTAAGGTTAAGTTTAGGCATTAACTCCGAAATCCTAAGGTTAGGCATGAACTCAGAATGGTTAAGGTAAGGGTTAAGGTTTGGGACAGGCTTAAAACAAAATCTCAAAAACAACTTTCTATCGCTTGCAACCTTTGGAATCAGAGGCAGATGTTTGCGCCCATCCACCATCCCTGTCCACAACGCCCTAGCAAAACTGGAAACCTACTTGAAGGTAACAGCCACTGTTGCCCCTAGTGGCCGGTTTCCCGTCATCTCTCAACGTCCTCAGACATGGATGAACGTCGAATACTGACTTGTATCGCGGGTGACCTGGCAAAGTACACACCCACACACACAGATAAGAGCTATATTGAAGAGGCTGTCCTCTTGTGAGCGCTTGCCCAGGGTAAGGGTTACACCCCTTACACACACACACAAACACACACACCTTCTCTCACACACTCCATACAAAAACATACAGGAGTAAACGCATGTTCTAGTAGCTCATTAGTTTCATGTTACAATTGTATTATTATTATTACAGTGTTTAATACAGTGTTTCTTTGTCTTATGAGGTCATTTTGTGTAGCCTCTGTGTGTGTGTGTGTTTTTGTATTCAGAGGTGTATGTCTCCTGTGTTTGGCAAGAGAGTAGTGTTTTAATTGTAGCAGCTTGGCCCCATTGGGGTTAGATGTGGTAACGTGTGGGAGCAGAGCTGAGCTTACTGTCTGTCAGCACGCCGTCTTACCTGAGCACCAGCGGGCCCTGGGTGTCTCACTGTTAGTGCCGAGGCAACCCTGGAGCTCTGTGTGTGTGTGTCTGTGTGTGTGTGAAGGGTGAGTGTGTTGTGTTTAAGTGGGGCGGTGGGGGGGAGTTTGTAGTGAGAGTGGAGGTTGAGATGGTCTGGGGCTCAACCCTCACTGTGTGTATGTTGGATAGCTCATTATATTAAAGAGCAAAGGAAGGTGTGTGTGTGTGTTCGTGCGCATGCATGCATATATGTGATCCGGATGACTATGTGATCACGCTCTCCATAGCCGATGTGAGTAAGACTTTTAAGCAGGTCAACATTCACAAGGCCGCAGGGCCAGACGGATTACCAGGACGTGTACTCCGAGCATGTGCTGACCAACTAGCAAGTGTCTTCACTGACATTTTCAACATGCCCCTGACTGAGTCTGTAATACCAACATGTTTCAAGCAGACCACCATAGTCCCTGTGCCCAAGAACACTAAGGTAACCTGCCTAAATGACTACCGACCCTTGGCACTCACGTATGTAGCCATGAAGTGCTTTGAAAGGCTGGTCATGGCTCACATCAACACCATTATCCCAGAAACCCTAGACCCACTCCAATTTGCATACTGCCCCAACAGATCCACAGATGATGCAATCTCTATTGCACTCCACACTGCCCTTTCCCACCTGTACAAGAGGAACACCTACTTGAGAATGCTATTCATTGACTACAGCTCAGCGTTCAACACCATAGTGCCCTCAAAGCTCATCACTAAGCTAAGGATCCTGGGACTAAACACCTCCCTCTGCAACTGGATCCTGGAATTCCTGACGGGCCGCCCCCAGGTGGTAAGGGTAGGTAACAACACATCTGCCACGCTGATCGTCAACACGGGGGCCGCTCAGGGGTGCGTGCTCAGTCCCCTCCTGTACTCCCTGTTCAACCATGACTGCATGGCCAGGCACGACTCCAACACCTTCATTAAGTTTGCCGACGACACAACAGTGGTAGGCCTGATCACCGACAATGATGAGACAGCCTATAGGGAGGAGATCAGAGACCTGGCTGTGTGGTGCCAGGATAACAACATCTCCCTCAACGTGATCAAGACAAAGGAGATGATTGTGGACTACAGGGGAAAAAAGAGGACTGAGCACGCCCCCATTCTCATCGACCGGGGCTGTAGTGGAACAGGTTGAGAGCTTCAAGTTCCTTGGTGTCCACATCACCAACAAACTATCATGGTCCAAACACACCAAGACAGTCGTGAAGAGGGCACAACAAAGCCTATTCCCCCTCAGGAGACTGAAAACATTTGGCATGGGTCCTCAGATCCTCAAAAACGTTTCTACAGCTGCACCATCGAGAGCATCCTGACTGGTTGCATCACCGCCTGGTATGGCAACTGCTCGGCCTCCGACCGCAAGGCACTACAGAGGGTAGTGCATACGACCCAGTACATCACTGGGGCCAAGCTTCCTGCCATCCAGGACCTCTATACCAGGCGGTGTCAGAGGAAGGCCCTCAAAATGGTCAAAGACTCCAGCCACCCTAGTCATAGACTGTTCTCTCTGCTACCGCACAGCAAGCGGTACCGGAGCGCCAAGTCTAGGTCCAAAAGGCTTCTCAACAGCTTCTACCCCCAAGCCATAAGACTCCTGAACAGCTAATCATGGCTACCCGGACTATTTGCACTGCCCCCCCACCCCGTCCCCCCTTTTTACTCTGCTGCTACTCTGTTACTCTATTTATGCATAGTCACTTGAACTCTACCCACATGTAAATATTACCTCAATTACCTCGACTAGCCGGTGCCCCCGCACATTGACTCTGCACCGGTACCCCCCTGTATATAGCCTCCCTACTGTTATTTTATTTTACTGCTGCTCTTTAGTTATTTGCTTTAATTTTTTTTGCTTAACACTTTTTTTTTCTTTTTTTTACTTTGCATTGTTGGTTAAGGGCTTGTAAGTAAGCATTTCACTGTAATGTCTACACCTGTTTTATTCGGCGCATGTTTAATTTTATTTGATGTGTGTGTGTGTGTGTGCATGTGTGTTTGGCAGGGTTGTGTGGGGCCCCATCATGACCCTGGCCCTGACGAGGGGGTGTGTATTCCTGCTAATGGACAGCCTTTGTGGGCCTCCCTTTAGAGGCACACTAGGGCTGGGCATGGAAACAGACGCTCTCCATTCCCCCTCAATGGACCAAAAACAAAACTGTGTCAGGCGAGCTAGCGGATCCAGAGTGTTTACCATTGAAATCCCCACCAATGACGATCCAAATCAAACAAAGAGCGAAGTCTACGTGGCGCTAGGGACTGGCTCTTTCATACACTACTAATCTAAGTACACATACATACACACACGTATTGTACACAGACTGACATCTGTCAAATCTCTGTGTCCTGCTTGTTAGACGATCGGATATCCTGTTCAGGTGGGAATTTAACCCCATATTTAGTTGTTGATAAATGATTATATGATTAGATATGCACTCTGTTCCATTGATACATGTTCATGATTCAAGGAATAGAATGGTTAATGTCACTTGTTTTTCAATGTGAGTAGTACAGTTCTTTTCAAAATAAGTTCATCCACACTGCAGTAAAACAAAACATAATATGTCACTGTCCTCACAATCAAATATCAAAACCTGCTTGATATTAATCAATGGTATTAATTAATGTGCATACCATAAATTACTAACTTCTACAGTGAACATCTTGCAACTGTGATATTAGATCAAA
Source organism: Coregonus clupeaformis (assembly GCF_020615455.1). Lineage (NCBI taxonomy): Eukaryota > Metazoa > Chordata > Actinopteri > Salmoniformes > Salmonidae > Coregonus > Coregonus clupeaformis. Next base: position 98,776 of record NW_025534798.1, read on the forward strand.
TAACATATTTAACTATCAAGCATTTAACTTCTACAGCACATGTACGGCACCCCACTGGTCACCTTTACAGCGATAAAACATTCAGGAAATGTGCACCATTTCACAAGCTTTTTTTTTCTGAGCAAAGTATTGGTGACTTTGATCTCACTGAATATGAAAGTGAGAGAGATGCTTTGTCGATTTGCTGACATTTTTCATTAGTGTGTATTATCAGTTTTTAATTGAAGCCTCATTGGTGGGTTCCTAGTTAGAATGTCCTATATGGAATATACAGTGGGATCCAGAATGATTGGATCCCTTGATAAAGATGAGGAAGAAATACTGTATAAAATAAATCATACAAATACAGAGCTACTATTGTATGCAAAAATTATATATATACAGTACCAGTCAAAAGTTTGGATACACCTACTCATTCCAGGGTTTTTCTTTTTTTCCAGGATTTTTCTATTTTTACTATTTTCTACATTGTAGAATAATAGTGAAGACATCAAAACTATGAAATAACATGTTGTAACCAAAAAAGTATTAAACAAATAAAAAAATATGTTATATTTGAGATTCTTCAAATAGCCACCTTTTGCCTTGATAACAGCTTTGCACACGCTTGGCATTCTCTCAACCAGCTTCATGAGGTAGTCACCTGGAATGCATTTCAATTAACAGGTGTGCCTTCGTAAAAGTTAATTTGTGGAATGTATTTCCTTCTTAATGTGTTTGAGCCAATCAGTTGTGGTGTTACAAGGTGGGGGGGGGGGGGTATACAGAAGATAGCCCTATTAGGTAAAAGAACAAGTCCATATTATGGCAGCTCAAACAGCTCAAATAAGCAAAGAGAAACGACAGACATGAAGGTCAGTCAATACAGAACATTTCAATAACTTTTAAAGTTTCTTCAAGTGCAGTCACAAAAACCATCAAGCGGCATGATGAAACTGGCTCTCATGAGGACCGCCACAGGAATGGAAGACCCAGAGTTACCTCTGCTGCAGAGGATAAGTTTGTTAGAGTTACCAGCCTCAGAAATTGCAGCCCAAATAAATGCTTCACAGAGTTCAAGTAACAGACACATCAGGGAGTCCAAATTTGAGATTTTTGGTTCCAACCGCCGTGTCTTTGTGAGACGCTGTGTGGGTGAACGGATGATCTCCGCATGTATCTTGGGTCAAATCTTGGGTAAGAACCTCCTTCCCTCAGCCAGGGCATTGAAAATGGGTCGTGGATGGGTATTCCAGCATGACAATGACCCAAAACACACGGCCAAGGCAACAAAGGAGTGGCTCAAGAAGAAGCACATTAAGGTCCTGGAGTGGCCTAGCCAGTCTCCAGACCTTAATCCCATAGAAAATCTGTGGAGGGAGCTGAAGGTTCGTGTTGCCAAACGTGCCAGCCTCGAAACCTTAATGACTTGGAGAAGATCTGCAAAGAGGAGTGGAACAAAATCCCTCCTGAGATGTGTGCAAACCTGGTGGCCAACTACAAGAAACATCTGACCTCTGTGATTGCCAACAAGGGTTTTGCCACCAAGTATAGTCATGTTTTGCAGAGGGGTCAAATACTTATTTCCCTCATTAAAATGCAAATCAATTTACAACATTTTTGACATGCGTTTTCTGGATTTGTTTGTTGTTATTCTGTCTCTCACTGTTCAAATAAACCTACCATTCAAATTATAGACTGATCATGTCTTTGTCAGTGGGCAAACGTACAAAATCAGCAGGGGATCAAATACTTTTTTCCCTCACTGTACATAAACACACATACACATACACATTCACACATACACCAGAATACAAATCTAACCTACACCAGTGGGAATATTGTACTGTTCTTACTGTGTCTAGACTCCTAGTAGTGAGAGTCCTCGTCACTACTTCCAAATAAGTGTTATGAGTGCTTCCCATAGTGAAACACACACTCACACCTGTTGGTCAGCCTAGTTGCCATGGCCATGTACAAGTGAATACCACAAATGACATCAACAGAGAGGAATAAACCTGATTAAATCCTATAGCACTGACTTGTCTGTGTGAATTATGTTTTTGTTTTTTGTCTCCCTTGTGAGGGGAAAGAGACACTTCGCTATGTTGATTCTAAAGAATTTCTACAGAGAGAGCAGCGCTGTGGAGAGCTACCGGGAGGGTAGAGGTTTATGGACAAAAGTTCATCTGTGGGATCCTGGCATGGGATCCCCGAGTTTACCAACAATCCATCTGGCAGGGAGTCTCTGCCCCCCCACCCCACACCCCCTACTCACTCCCTTCAGCCAATCCTGGTCCTTCGAGACGGATCCTGGCCGGATCCTTCCAGGAGCTCGTTAAACAATGTCTAAATCAAACGGCAAACTTTGGGCCAGTCATGAGGCGTGTCACCCTGGGTCGCACCACTCCCCTTCTTATCCTCCTCCGCTGATCCCATTTCACAGAGTAACCAGCAGGAGCTAATCACAATCTCAGCACTGGCCCTGGGCCCACAGCTACGCAGGCAAGTCCCAGCCGTCTGAACATACCCCGTGAACTCTCAACCTTTACTGGGATAGCGCTCCAGCTATTCCTGGATGAATATCTAGATGGAATTCTATAAACAGCAGATGCTCGCTTTACAGAGCAAAGTTTACACGGCAAAGGACATTCAGTGCCTGGAACAGGGCTAAACAATAGCCGTTTGCCAGCCAGCGCCTGTTTCGAAGCTAAGCATCCGTAAGCCTGACAGCGCTGCTACGGTGTCTCTCGAGTCAGAAAGGCGATTGGGTTAATTTGCCTTTACTTATCTTTTTCTACCATTAAGCATGTCTATTGGCACTGGCTAATGAGTAATGCTGTCCGCTTCGGCCAAGAGACTTAAGGCGGTGCGTCACCAGCACACCAGTGACGTTAGCCTTGGAAAGACCTCTTGTTTCTTTTCAGCCTCCCTCCCTCCCTTTCTTTCTCCTTCTCCACACACCTTATTTTGTTAAGTATCAGGACTTGCAGTAATAAGATTGGGGTCTTAACAGGCTGTGTGGTGGGTGTGCTGGTCACAGTGCGGCCCTGGAGTTCTCACTATCCTAGCCCCTCCAGCTTAGCACCAGGTCTGTGGGGTTGGGGGTCATCTCGGGAGGGGGTGGCAGGGAGGAGTTAGGGAGGGGACACTATTTTTACAGACAATGATTTTCGTTGGTGTCAGACTCACAAGATGGAATTCAATTAAACCAACCATTGCAATGTTTCAAGGTGTCATACAATACTGTTCACGTGCACACACTTTAGATTTTTTGTAATTGTTTTTAAATATTTTATAAACAATACAAAACATACACATACAAACGACAACATCATACAAACATCAACTACCTCACACCTGCCCAGACCCACTAGCACACACCCCTAATTCCAGCACCACATCACTTTCCGCCACATGGCCTGAAACTGCACCATTTTGTTTCTCGCCGTAGCCCAAGCACTTTCAATATTTCAAAAAAAAATATTTTGATTTTTCCATTGTGTTAATGATGGCGGATTGATTGATTTCCACGTTTTTAGTATATGTTTTTTCAAGATGAGTGATGATAGGAGAATCATCCAACCCATCAGGTATCTCACTGCACCCTCATATGCCATGTCTTGAAATATGCAGACAGACAGATTCAAAGTACATTTATATTGTAATACTTCTGACAACTTTCTAGCTCCGCCCTCAACTTCCAGACGTTATAGCTTTCCCAGAAGGCATGGATTATTGAGCCATTATTAGTTTTACACTTAAGACATGACTCTGCCATTGTGCTGTAGAATTTGTGAATTTTGTCTCTTGTATAATAGATTATATACATTAGTTTACACTGGATTAAGTGTAAAGTGTACACACTTTCTACCTGTGTGAAGAGTACCAAGTAGAAGTAGGATTTGACTTAATTGCCACATGTAATCTTAACCTTTACCTGCTACAGACAGAAGAGAACTGGCCACCCCTCTGAGCCTGGTTCCTCTATAGGTATCTTTTTCTCTTTCTAGTAGTTTTTCCCTAGCCATTGTGCTTCTGCCTCTGCATTGCTTGCTCTTTGGGGTTCTAGGCTAGGTATCTGTAAAGCACTTTGAGGCAACTGCTGGATCCTTTTGATCCCACAGATTGAGATGCTGTTGGGCTAGTGAGAAGAGAGTGGTTCCCCACCGTGTCTGTATAGAGCACTTCTGGCCAGGTAATATTATCTGCTGTAGTTTGCCTGGTCTTGTATCAGCACAATGCCAGGGCAATGACAGCTATGACGCCCACCCTGACTCCCCCCACCCCCATGTCGTGACATGTCACATGAGCAGAGAGAGCAAGTGGCTAAATTTGTCATCATCATATCAGCTCTGCTTTCTACTCAGAGAGGAAGGGTCTGGAAATGGCAACTCTACACCTGTCAGGAGCTGGGGTGTATTCATTATTGCACAATGTTTCAAAACATTTGAAACGGAAACAAACCTTTCTTATTAGACAAGTTCAGCTTAGTCCTTCCCTGTTTCGTCCCATTTGCTTCCGTTTAGTTCCTAGTGAATACAACCCTGTTCTCCCATTGGGCTCATTTACACAAGGTGACCTTGAAAGACACAGAGATTGTAGGTGTAAATGCATTGTACAGTGTAGTTATTTTTCTGCTCTCTAAAGATGGTAACATGCTGAAAGTCTTGCTGGTGGGTCTCCTGTCAACTTCATGAGGTTGTCTATCATATTTGTTACTGACTAATAATATGTCTCTGTTTCTATACTGTGTGGGTGTGCCAGCACATTGCGCGTGTGTGTGTGTGTGTGTGTGTGTTTGTTTTCCAGCTCAATGACCGACTTTTCCCCTCTCAGTGGCACATCACACTGTCGATGACCCTGTTGGATAGTGATGGTCCTTTTAACTGCAGGCACCCTGATACAATCCTCTGTAAATATATTAAACCCATCCCCAGTGGGAGGAAGCTGCTTATCCTGCCTGCCTGCCCGATCTTTTTTCACCCCTCTTCCCACTCTTCCTCTCTAGCAGTTTCTCTCTCCGCTCTCACTCGCTTTCTCTCTTTCACCCTCTATCACGGCCCTCTCTCTCCCCCCCTTCTCTTTCCTTCTCTCTCTCTCTCTACCCCCCCATTAGCCCACCATCCTATGTCCTTTAGCCACCCTGAGTACATACAGTACATTCAGCACCATACCTAGCTAGCCTAAGCTATGACTCTACACCCCCCCACCCTAACCCACCCCAGACTGGCCATAAGTCAGGGCACAGTCCCTGTCCTAGTGATGCCCGCAGGTCAGGGGCAGTGCCAAAGGTGATCTGAGTGACGTGGCACTCTGGCTGACCCGGCTCTTGGCAGGGCTGCATGTTTAATGAGATTAGCCGGTAATGCCGACTCTGTGTCTGTTTCTCTCGCCGGGGCCTCTTTTTTTAGCCAGCTGAACCCGGGTTGTGCCAGCGTTCACGGGTCGAGGGCAGGACAATCCCAACATGCCTACTACCCACGACGCTCGTTCGCCCGCCTGTCTTCCCAGGATGTGACACAGGGGGCACTGGGCACTGGGCACTCAGGTATGGGCTGCCCCTGGTGGCACAGGCCTGGGAGAGGATCAGACAGCGCTCTCTCTCTTTCTCCCTCTCTCTCCCACTTCTCCTCTCCCTCTCCCCAGCCCCCCACCCACAACCTGGCGGCCAAGGAAGGAATCCAGGCTCCCATGTGTCCGTGTGATTGGCTTTGATAATTGTGCATGGGAGCGTGCCTTGCAAAGCTGCTCTCTGTACCGCCCTGCAAAGACACACAGACTTACACCCAACCACAAACTGTACTAGCGTCACGGCTGTACGCTCGCTGCTGGTAATTCTCATTCAGGACAGAGTCCACGTTGCCTCAGCTCTTTGTGTTGTGGAGGTTTGAGACTCGTTGAGTAGCGTATTAAACAGGAGTGACAGTAAGTGGCGATTAAGGGGCTGTGACTTGTTTGTGTGGGTGCTTATGTCGTCAGACAGACAGACCGACTGTCAGACAGACAGACTGGGCCTTCCATGTCACAGGTGTGCCCTCGCTGTAGCGGGGTCAGTTTCGGCCCTGCCGCTGTCTGACAGCTCCTCAGAGGGTGACAGCCAAGCCCAGCGTACCCTGCTCAGCCCGGGCCAGGTGTGGACCAGGAACACCTGTGTGGCTCTGGCCCCGGGGCACAGACAGGGTCGAGTTCCACCAAACAAACATCATCCTATCATCATCCCTTGTGTGTGTGTGTGTGTGTGTGTGTGTGTCCGTTATGCTTATACAGTATGCCCCCTATACTGTACTTTAGGGACTGACTATCACGTTACGTAGACATGTCAGAATGTCTTTTGTGAGCAACATCACCCGATTGCCATAGCTACTTCACATTGGCATTGTGTCCCCCTCCCCTTTCTGTCTCTCTTCCTGTATGTCCTCGTGGGAATGGGACGGATGCGTATTTCACACTCAGCCAAGAACACTATTTATATATTTGAATTAGAGTTATCATAATCTCTCTCTGTCACACACACACACACACACACACACACACAGCTATAAAATGATCTAAGTAATAGACACAGGAGAGAAATGAAGTAGACTTAGACTCCCAACACTAATTTCTAAAGAAAACTACAATAGCCAACTACAATAGCCATGCAGCCCTAAGTACAAGGAGCTGAAATTAGGCCAAGCGCTAACCCGCATAAAATCAGGTCAGGAGTATTTCACCCATATTTTACCTCATGATTCATATTGCAGCTTTACCCAGCTAACAAGAAATGTTCCCAGAACATTGGGAAATGTTTTTTGCGTTGTTGCAATTTGGTTTTGAAATCACATCATTACAATAATTCTGAATATGATATATTTTTAAAACATCAGTGAGTCAAGCGTGCTGTTCCAGAAATGTTCTGACAACATCTAATGTTCCACCAACCCCGTCTCCCCGTAACAACCACATTCAACATTTTGTGACATGATTGTATGAAAGACATTCAATTATAGTCAGAGTTTGAAAGAGGCTGTCTTATTTCCTGAGTTGTGTTTTTGTTTTGGGGCTGCTGGGAATGGTAGGGGAAAGAGAAAGACTAGATGAAGGGTAATCTAATGACTGTCCATTTCATTTAGCTCTTCTGTCACCAGTTGGAGTCTGACATCAGTTTGAATCACAGCTCACCTAAATATTTCCCTAAATAGGTTTCTCTCTCTCTCATGCCCATTCATACCTTGGCCAAGGCCTCAGAAAGAGAGGGCGCTAAACAGACAGACTGAGACAGCCACTGATACAGAAAGATAAATGGGGAGAGGATGAGACAAAGACTGAAGCTGCCAGAGAGAGAGAGAGAGAGAGAGAGAGAGAGAGAGAGAGAGAGAGAGAGAGAGAGAGAGAGAGAGAGAGAGAGAGAGAGAGAGAGAGAGAGAGAGAGAGAGAGAGAGAGATAAAGGGATGATCCCTGTGGATTGTGCTGTTGTAACATCACACCGGTGCGTCCCTGATGGGAGAGCAGACTGAGTGCGCTCACTCCTTCACCGGGGGGAAAAGAGAAGCATTCACAGGATGGAAAACACACAAGAGGAGATTGAGAGACGAGAGAGAGAGAAAACACTATTCCCCCAGAGCAGGAATGGGGAAATTTCTGCTAAGGCAAACATTCTGCAGGCAGATAGCAGGAGACAGAGCACCGAGAGAGGGGAGGGAGAGGAGGCGGGTGGAGATGGGAGAGAATTAGTAAAGAGGAAGAGAGCGGGGATGAGGAGGGGAAGAGTGATAAAAGGGGTGGGAAAAGAGGAGAGGGAGTGTGTTTGAAGGGGCTGTAGTGGTGTAGAGGTCAGAGAGCTGGATTTGTAACCATTTGGGTTGAAGCAGACAGGGCAAGACTGCTGTAGTCCATACTGTAGAATGAGTCATCAGTAAGAAGGATGACTTAGAAGAGCTCATCCATATAATGTCAATGGCTGTGCATTTACACGGTCAACTTCACCTCCTTTCACCATTCACTGTCTTCACCACATAGGACTGTTGTCCTTGACACCCGATGACCCTTACCACCCCCAAATATGAACCTGTCACTGGGACAATCACCCCGGAGACGCATTGGACGGACGGCAGATGTCTGACTCGGTGGGACACCCAACGCCCTAATGTCCAGAGTGTGATCATATCTTAAATGTCACCTTCATTACACGTGCCAGTGCACTTAAGTTCACTGAAGGGATCGATGAGGGACAAGAGTGGGGTTTTGGTGGGGTGGGTGGGGCTCTAGGTGTGGGGTAACCTAAGTGCTATGTTACTGACACACCAGCAACATGGGGTCACCGGAGTGGCCCTGATGGGGGTCAGATACGTGGGCGTGAAACGGGCCGTCGCAGCCCCCCCACCATCACAGCGCCATAAATACAACAAAAAAGTTTACCGGTTGTAAAATATGAAGCAGCCATCTCTTCTTTCAGGATTGGGGGGAGTGGGGGTACTTGTCGGTTAGGGGAGGCGAAGCCGGGGATAGGGAGGGGGTTTTAACACGCTACTTTAGCCCTCGGGGGCTGCACAGTTGAAAGTCAGTTCACCAGGCGTGCAGAATCCTAGCAGCCCGTTTGTGTGTGGAGAGGGGCATAGCCAAGCTATAAAAAGTGAAATCATATCACTTAGCAGCTGAGTGCAGATAAAAGCCGTGTTTGAACTCGGAGGCATTAATTATACATTGTAAACAGAGCAGTGGGAGACCGTGGCTCGCTTAAATTATGACAGAGGGTAGTTTTTCTCCTCTCTCTCTCACTCCACTCTCTTCCCCTCTCTCGCTCTCTCTCCCTCGCTCTCTTTCTCTCTTCCACACCAATTTTGCTATTCTCCTTGATTAACTTTGAAAGAGTCATTTTTCTGTAATGTGTCATTTATTTATCTTAACATAATGTCGGTGCTGGGCTGATTTGACTGGGACACTCTCACAGCAAAAGAGTAAACGTCTGCGTTGTATAATGCCATAGACCAGGGGTCTCCAACAGGTAGATTGTGAGTTACCAGTAGCTCGCAGCCCACCTATGAGTAGCTCGCCAAGCAATTCTGAAAGTACAGTCGTGGTCAAAGGTTTTGAGAATGACACAAATACTAATTTTCACAAAGTCTCTGCCTCAGTTTTGATGATGGCAATTTGCATATACTCCAGAATGTCACGAAGAGTGATCAGATGAATTGCAATGAATTGCAAAGTCCCTCTTTGCCATGAAAATGAACTTAATCCCAAAGAAACATTTCCACTGCATTTCAGCCCTGCCACAAAAGGACCAGCTGCCATCATGTCTGATTCTCCGTTAACACAGGTGAGAGTGTTGACGAGGACAAGGTTGGAGATCACTCTGTCATGCTGATTGAGTTAGAATAACAGACTGGAAGCTTTAAAAGGATGTTGGTGCTTGAAATCATTGTTCTTCCTCTGTTAACCGTGGTTACCTGCAAGGAAACACGTGCCGTCATCATTGCTTTGCACAAAAAGGGCTTCACAGGCAAGGATATTGCTGCTAGTAAGATTGCACCTAAATCAACCATTTATCGGATCATCAAGAACTTCAACCGAGAGAGGTTCAATTGTTGTGAAGAAGGCGTCAGGGCGCCCAAGAAAGTCCAGCAAGCGCCAGGACCGTCTCCTAAAGTGTTGATTCAGCTGCGGGATCGGGGCACCACCAGTGCAGAGCTTGCTCAGGAATGGCAGCAAGCAGGGTGAGTGCATCTGCACGCACAGTGAGGTGAAGACTTTTGGAGGATGGCCTGGTGTCAAGAAGGGCAGCAAAGAAGCCACTTCTCTCCAGGAAAAACATTAGGACAGACTGATATTCTGCAAAAGGTACAGGGATTGGACCGTGAGGACTGTGGTAAAGTCATTTTCTCTGATGAATCCCTTTCCGATTGTTTGGGGCATCTGGAAAACACCTTGTCCGGAGAAGACAAGTGAGCGCTTCCATCAGTCCTGTGTCATGCCAACAGTAAAGCATCCTGAGACCATTCATGTGTGGGGTTGCTTCTCAGCCAACAGGAGTGGGCTCACTCACATTTTTGCCTAAGAACACAGCCATGAATAAAGAATGGTACCAACACATCCTCCGAGATCAACTTCTCCCAACCATCCAAGAACAGTTTGGTGACGACCAATGCCTTTTCCAGCATGATGGAGCACCTTGACATAAGGCAAAAGTGACTAACAAGTGGCTCGGGGAACAAAACATCGACATTTTGGGTCCATGGCCAGGAAACTCCCCAGACCTTAATCCCATTGAGAAATTGTGGTCGATCCTCAAGATGCTGGGTGGACAAACAAAAACCCACAAATTCTGACAAACTCCAAGCATTGATTATGCAAGAATGGGCTGCCATCAGTCAGGATGTGGCCCAGAAGTTAATTGACAGCATGCCAGGGCGGATTGCAGAGGTCTTGAAAAAGAAGGGTCAACACTGCAAATATTGATTCTTTGCATGAACTTAATGTAATTGTCAATAAAAGCCTTTGACACTTATGGAATGCTTGTAATTATACTTCAGTATACCATAGTAACATCTGACAAAAATATCTCATAACACTGAAGCAGCGAACTTTGTGAAGACCAATAATTGTGTCATTCTCAAAACTTTTGAACACGACTGTACATTAGAAAAATTATGTGTTCCATCGCAAACTATCATAAACATAATGCTCCCGTCTACTATCCAATCAAAGCCACATTGACATGATCCCACCCCTGGTTAGCCACTATTGGCTTAAAAAGCCAAACGTAACACAATATCTGCCCATTAATGTCCAGCAATATTGCCCCTGTCTGTTTGGTGCGCACGTTTGTCTATCACTTTGTGATATCAGTCTTGTGGGTAGACAGAAAGACTTTCCCCAAAAACCTTCTAAATTAAATGTTAACTGCAAACAGAACTATATCATGATTATTCGTATCAATTGGGTGGTGATTGTTTTGCTAACTCTGCCATGACGTGCTGCAGTAGTAGACCTACAACCTCGTTCACATTACCCATAAGCACTCGTTACGTTACGCGGATGTCATGCATTTAAATGAGGACGTCCACAACGGAGTGAATCACAACGCCCCCTTGCGGTTGAAGGCTCCATTGAGAGACGGACGCCGCATATTTTGAAAATGTTCTAACTTTCTGCGCGTCTTCAGTCCAGCCAGAGTCCGTCGAAGAACAGGTAGTTACCAAACCACAGAAGAAGATAAAAATATGTGGGTTTTGGTGATGGCTTTATGGGATAGCTAGCAACAATTAAACAATTACCCATTCCTAAAAGTGAGTATTATTTTAATGGTAATGTTAAACAATACACATTGACTGTTAAGCAAATTATATTATATGACTGTTGCCTCCCGTGTAAGTTTATTGTAATGGTAATTACTTTTGTTTTTGAAGATAATTATTAGGTGGAGGTCGCTAGCTACAATGGTATCTTCAACCTAGCCTAGCTTTTAGATAGCTAGCTAGCTGCTCTGCAATGCAAGCTAGCTTCTTGCTATAAAGTTAGAGAAACAAGTTGAGGAAAAAGTAACTAAACAAAACCTGTTTTATTATCACCTGAAACAATATATTTATCATGTCTTGAATGAAAAGGTCATATCTTGCAATCTACATAAAATAATAAGACAGGTATGCTCTCCTCCATTTTGTGTTGCAAACACTACAGTTGTCTGTTCAGCGGGGCAAGACTCCGTGAAGATGAAGAATGGTGCAATGAAATATGTCACAATGTAAACGGGGGAATAACAGCAGAAACATCGCTAGACCGACACATTCCTCTCTTGCTAGTTGCGTAGTTCAAGGGAAATTACACCAAAAAAAAAGTATTCTTTATGAATAATTGTAATATTGAAAGTAAAAAACAAAAACCAGGAAAAATAAAACAGAAAAAAAAAGATTCCAGGAAAATCAAGATATAATTTGATGGAGCCCATTTAGTTTTTTAATAACCATTATTTTACCTTGTACATTGAAAGTAAATACATATCTTGTACAGCAAGGACCCAGGGGAGAGTTGCAGGGTAGGAGGAGAAGAGAAGAATGTGCCTATTTAGCCATCTAAAGTGTGTAGCTTGCAGCATTTCATTTTTAAGTATCTGCTGAAAAGGTTGAAGCTTGCCATAACTCTCACCTTCTTGTGCATAATGCAGCCTGTTTAAAACTGAAAGATTATTCAGTGACATTTCCTGACCTTGAACCACACCTCAATCACTTTTTCTCACACACACACACAGTCCTTCCCAGGCAGTGTTATCTGGGACTGATGTTTCTCGTCAGAGAGGAGAAACTGGGTGAGATGGTGGAGGGAGGGAGGACTGGGCAGTTTTGCTGGCCACAATCAGTAGGACCTGCTGCAGGTAAACATTTTTTAAGCGCTCCCTCCCTCCTGTCTAGTGAGTGATCATTTTATTCTATTTGCCATTTGCCCGCTCAGCTCTCTTTGCAGTCGATAGAGAGGGGATTGAGAGGGTGGTGTTATCCTCTGCCCTCCCCTCCCACCCCCTCCCATATGCCCCTCTGTGCAACCTGTTTGCGCCTGAATCTCCTGATACAATTTTGATTAATCGCTGTGCTGCAGGGGTGTTCAGGGAGACTGCGGGCTGTGTGCAGCGGTGTGTGTGCGCACGTGGGTGGGTGGGGGTGGGAGGGGGAGAGGGGGTGTTATGGTGTCGGCTGGTGCCGTCAGATAGGGTGCTGCAGCCCTGTGTGTGGGGTGTGGTGTCCTAGTCTGTGTGTTTCCCAGGATGTATACTGATAGTGTGTCCTCCTCTCTGGGGGCGGGGGCCCTCATGCATCTGCCCTGTGTGGCGGCCAGTGCGGAGTGTGTGTGTGTGTGTGTGTGTGTGTAGTGTGTGGGTGTGTGTGTGTGTGTGTGTGCGTGTGTGTGTGTGCATGTGTGTGTGTGATGTGGGTGTGTGTGTGTGTGTGTGATGTGCGTGGGTGTTACGTTTGTGTTTGCATTTGTTGGTGTGGTTCAGGGTATAAGCAACATCCCACATATGTATACTTGTGTGTATTTCACTATTTCATCTGAGTGTGTGTGTGTTGTGAATTAGCATTTGTGTTGCTGTGCTCATCCAGTGCTTCTTCATTTCGGGGGTTAGTGTGGGGAGCAGACAGTCTCTGCAGCTCCTGCACTTCTCCTCAGAGAAAAGGAGAGGGGAGAGAAAGAGAGATAATATTGCTCTTTCTGACTCACGTTCGATGGAAAAATGCATACTTAGCTGGGGCTCGAAGCTGCCCATCAAAAATACTCTTACCAGTTAGTTTTTTGCTGCAAGGGAGAGGCATTCAGATGGCTGTTGCTGCTTTTTTAGTTTTGGGCGTTTTGTTTGGATGTTTTCCACATTGTTCTTAGCCCTCGGTGTTGGGATTGTTTTCCTAAAGTTAACTTTAATCATTTAAAAAAAGCTACTGTTTTTGTTTTGGGGTGAGCATCTATCCTCTCCACTAGCCTCCATCTGAGTGGCCAAGCACTTCCCTGACACATGATATTCACAGTTTGTATTTTGAACCCCGTCAGGAAGTATATTCAGTGAATATTAGACATTTCTGGGTTTATATTCTTCCATGGTCCAACGTTTGACGTTCTTCTGCCCCTGTTTGCTTGCTGTGCAACAACAGCATTGGAGGCTTTCGGTTCATTTCCCAGAGGCTAGTGTTCCTGTTTATCCTGGTGAACTGGTTAGTTTGGGTCCTCGGTGCCAGAAATGTATCCAAATTTAATATAATTTGATTTGTCGCATGCTTCAGTAAACTAAGCGTAGACTAACGGTGAATATGCACTGAGTCGGTTCCCAACAATGCAAGAAAAGAAAATTGAGAAATAATAGGAGAGTAAAACGCCATAATATCCAAGTAATAATAAATACACACAATGAGTAGTGATAACTTGGCTGTATACACAGGTACCAGTTCAGGTCGATGTGCAGGGAGTGGAGGTCATTGAGGTAGATATGGCATATAACTAGAAGTAAAGGGACAGATAGTAAACAGTAGCAGCTTTAGCGTTGTGATGTGGTCGCGAAATTTGCACAAAAAGGTTCAGTGCTGCTAGTCCGAGCAGCTTCTTCGATTAACTATTTATTAGTCTCTGTGGCCAGGGTGAAGGCTGTTCAGGGTCCTGTTGGTTCCAGACTTTGGTGTCGTCGCTTGCACGTGTCGAGAACATCTCATGACTTGGGTGGCTGGGGTCTTTGATTATTTCTAGGGCCTTCCTCTGACGGCGCATGGTACCAGGTCCCTGGATGGCCGGAACTCAGCCCCAGTGTGCTACTGGGGCGTTGCACCACCCTCTGTAGTGCCATGCGGTCAAGATGCCAGGCGGAGTTGCCATACCTGGCGGTGGTCAGCCAGTCAAGATACACTCAATGGTGCAGCGTATAACTTTCTGGATCAGAGGGTCCATGTAAAGTCTTTTCCCAGCCTCCTGAGGGAAGAGGCATTGTCGTGCCCTCTTCCGTTTTCTTGTGTTGGTAGTCTTATTTGGACACATAGATCCTTAGTGATGTGGACACCAGAGAACTTGAAGCTCTCAGCCAAGCTCTCGTTTCCTGTAGTGCCTCGACCACTCCTTTGTCGATTATGTTGAGGAAAGGTTAGTGTCTTGGCACAGCACTGCTGGGTCTCCTGACCTGCCTCCCTGTAGGCCTGTCTCATTGTTGTCAGTGATCAGGACTACCACCATTGTGCGATAGCAAATTGAATGATGGTGTTAGTATTGCTGTGAAATGCCTTGTGTTAAAAATATATTACATGTATTTAGTGAAGACATGAACAAACGAATATCTCTTCTAATTAGGAGTAGTAAATGTTTTCCCTCATTCTCCTACACCACGATACACTGCATGCCAGAGTATGCTCACTCTCTGTCATAGCTCACGCACACAGCGCTGCACGGGCCACACATGTGCGTATGCTGCCTGGGAAAGTGTAGCGAGGAGAAAAGAAGCTCTGGAGAGGGTGTCTTCAGATGTCGGTGAGGCGCCTCTTTCTCTACCTCTCCCTCCCTCCTCTCCTCCCCTTTCTTCCCTCTCTCCTGCTCCCCCTCTCCCTTTTCGCCTCGTCCTCTCTCTCTCTCTTCTCTTGCTCCCACTTGCTCTCTCGAATCATATACTCGCCTCCATATTCCCGACGCTAGGAAAGTGGAGATGGTGTGCTAGAGGACAGGGTCGGTTTGGTAGTGGCGCTGTGTCTGGGCTCTCCTAATGCTGCTCTGATAAGTCAATCTTCTCCTCCCTCAGCCCCCCTGACGCTGGATAGCCAGCCCAGCTGCGCGCCTCCACCACTGTTAAGCAAATTACATAGCACAGGTCCCTACACATCTCTCACGCACACGCCACACAGCACTGAGTCCTCCACAGACATCACAAACACAGCTTGACACATAAACTCACATCTCAGATGTGTTATGGAGCTCAAACAGACACAAACAAACACACACACCGAGGTTGGGGTCCGATAGATGTCTATGAGGACTGTCGAATGTTATTCTGAGGTAAATGTTTAGGTTTGGCTGTAGTTCCAAATTCACTACCCGAGCGTCATCTCAACCCCCAATCCCTGGGTTAGCTAGTCATGTGATAGTGTCACTGCGGCCTATGCGCTTGCGTGGTCAGGTCGGTGAGACCAGACCGCGGCTCAAACAAAAATCCCTCTTACAAAGCCACGTTCAACCACTGGCCGTCTCCACTCGTCCCAGCACACGTGGGCGCCTCCTGCCCCCTCCTGCCCCCCTCCCAGGCCCCCTGGCACCAGGCGGGAGTCCCCTGACCGCGAAGGACTGGACACCACCGGAAGCTGAGTGAAGTCGCAAGTCTCCTCGGTCACTGGGTTGACCTCTTTAACTGGACCCGCTCCACTTCCTCCACCTACTCTCTAGTAAACAGCCACGTCCACTTCCATTTGAAGACCTGCCGCCATGTACTCAGTTTATAACGCATCTGCTTGTGTTTTGGTGTGTGTGTGTGGATGTGTCTGGGTCGGGGGGGGGGAGTGTGCGTGGCGGGTAAAGCAGGCATACGTGGCCAGTTTCTTTGTGGCAAGTGGTAACACTGTTCGTTGGTTTCATCTGATACAGCGACCGCAGATCTTGGTCATG
Source organism: Coregonus clupeaformis (assembly GCF_020615455.1). Lineage (NCBI taxonomy): Eukaryota > Metazoa > Chordata > Actinopteri > Salmoniformes > Salmonidae > Coregonus > Coregonus clupeaformis. The sequence goes on from NW_025534798.1 coordinate 114,851, forward strand.
GAAGAGGGCCGCGTCGGCCACGTCCGCCCTGTTCGTCTTCTCCTCACACACTGCTCTCGCTGAGGTTATTGTGAACTCCCGTTAGCACATTCCCAGATAGGGCCAGGGCCCTCTTGCTCTGTCGGTCACCACATTAATTACCTTTGTTCCTTAAGTGATCTATTTCAGAGCTGCCCCAAGCCTCGTCGCCCCCCAGCCTATCTCCACCCCTCACCCCAGCCCTCCCCCTCTCCCCTCCACCCCCCACCTAATCAGAGCTCTAATGTGAGGCTGGGGTCCCTTTACCTCTCCCACCCCCATCTGTGAAGTGTGGCTTTACCTACATTAGTGCTGTGTACTGTCCTGTGTAGTTTGGCAGGACAGGGGCCTCTCCAAGCTCACCATCTAGCAGAGTTACAACAAGATGGCCGCTTCGTCTACACCTCCTTCCTCAGACAATCTGGTTGATGAAGTGTCTGTACGGGGTGTATGTTTGAAACCCACGACCCCGCATGGCTGGATTCTATAGTAACACACACACACACACAGAAGATCCTGTGCCATAGCTGCTTTTGAGCAAGCTGTGTCCAGAAACAAAGTGTTAGAGAACTCCTAGACTACTCTTGATTCCTTCTTAGTGAGGTAAGTAGACAAAGAAAAAACCAATCCAGTTTTGTCCGGCTCTCAATACATAGCACTGTCAAAGCAGCTAGTGTGTAGAAAAGCAAAGTGATGTCTGTCACATAGCTGGTTGGTTCGTAAATCTCTGGCAGAAGACAGTTCGGACTGGCGCAGTATGCTGGCATAAGGACAAAGTGATTCGGGTGTGCACATGCTGCATGTATCGGCTTTCTATCTGCCAGGTACCATTTCTCAATAGAAAAGAGACACATGAACCATTGAAGTAGTTAATGCACCTTGTCTTCTATTAATTGGGGTTGGAGTGAGTTTGCACCACACCCTCCTGTATAATACTCTACTATGATCTAGGTGGAATGCACCAGCCGATTTGTGGGTGTGTGTGTGTGTGTGTGTGTGTGTGGTGCACTCCACACTGTGCTGCTTGAGTACTAGCCAGTCACTTCTCATCCAAACCTGCATCATTCTATTCACCTCCCACACACAGCCAGTGCCGCATGGCGTACATAACCAGCTCTCTCACAGTCTCACATCAATTAGACATTCATTCATGTTTCAAATGTCAAATTTGAAAGTTATTTACAAATGCCACATTTCTAGAAGTGTTTAAAAAGGACTAAGTTTGAGCATTAACTTCGAAATCTAAGGTTGAGCTTGAACTCAGAATGGTTAAGGTAAGGTTAAGGTTTGGGACAGGCTTTAAATAAAAATCTCAAAAACAACCTCATAACACAACAGCCTTTGGAATCAGAAGTGGATGTTTTTTTTTATTACTATCCACTGTCCCCAACTTTAGCAAAACTGAAACCTGCCAGAGGTAACAGCTCACTGTTGCCCAAGTGGCCAGTTTCCACGTCATCTCTCAACGTCCTCAGGAGCATGGACAGGCAGATAGACCACTAAGCTTGTATCACAGGCAGCCTGGCAAAGTACACACCCACACACACAGATAAGAGCTATATTGAAAAGGCTGTCTCACGAGGCACTTACCAAGGTAAGGAGTTACACCCTTACACTACAAACCCACCTTCTCACACACTCCCATACAAAAACATACAGGAGTAAACACATATGCTGTTGTCATTAGTTTATGTTACAATTATGTGTGTACAGTGTTTAACACCAAGCGTTTCTTTGGGTATAGGTCAATTTTGTGCCCAGCCTCTGTGTGTGTGTGTGTTTTGTATTCAGAGTGTATGTCTCTGTGTTTGGCAAGAGAATAGTGTTTTAATTGTAGCGGCTTAGCGTTGGGGTTAGATGTATTAACGTGTGGGAGCAGAGCTGAGCTTACTGTCTGTCAAAATCTGCCTGAGCACCGAGGCGGGCTGGGTGTCTCACTGGCCCAGTGCCCAGGAGGCAACCCTGGAGCTCTGTGTGTATGTGTGTGTGTGAAGAATTGAGTGTATTTGTGTTTTAAGTGGGGGGGAGGAGTTTGTAGTGAGGGTGGAGGTTGGGGATGAATGAAGCTCAGCCACTCACTGTGTGTGCCATTTGGATAGCTCATTATGTTAAAGAGCAAAGGAAGGTGTGTGTGTGTGGGTAGCTGCATGCACATGTGATCCGGATGACTATGTGATCAGCTCTCAGCCTTGATGCTGACTTAGACTTTTAACAGTCTTATTCACAAGGCCGCAGAATGAGATGGATTACCAGGTTATTTTACTCAGAGCATGTGCTGACCAACTAGCAAGTGTCTTCACACTGGCATTTCAACAACACACCTGGCTGAGTCTGTAATACCAAGCATGTTTCAGCAGGACCACCTGGTCCCTGTGCTTAGAACACCAAGGTAACCTACCCCTAGCGTTAACAAAATAGGTAAAACATTGAAGGATTTTATAGTGCCTAATGGACTACAGACATTGACTGTCTACTGGACTAAAAACAAAGGCTGCATGTACTTGCTATATTTTGAAGCTTCTTACCCATCCCATTATTTGATTTGGGAAGTCAGGGCAGGCCTTACTGAGCTGTATTTTAGCCAATAACAATCCATGATATTATTAGGGTGATAAATAAAAAGGCAGTTGCTTCATGACACAAGAGCACGCTCTACTGGGACAAAAAGCTTACAGCACCTGGTATTCCCAAGGTTCCCATCAAACTGAACCAGGCCCGACGCTGCTTAGCTTACGAGATCGGGCGAGATCAGGCGTATTCAGGATAGTATGGCCGTAGCGAGGAACAACTCTTGGTACTATATAAAGTCAATGTGTCTCTCTGGGGACACAACCCTCCTCTACTTTGGCCTAAACTGAAGCTCAACCCTTGCTTACATTTCCAATATATAAGATACTCTCATTTAAGTCCTTCCACTTTAGGGCTCTATGTGATTTACAAACAGTTGTTCATTGACAGGCCCTATAAAATGGCGTTGCGGACAGAATCCACGAATCCAGATATTAAACAAATTCAACAATATTCAAACATTTATTAGACTTAGTAAATCAACTAAATCTATAAGCATTTAACGTGTTTGCCCAGTCAATCATAAACACCGACTAAAATCATCGTCGTTATTATTCCAGGCTCTGTACGGCACAAGGAATGCACCTATACGTGTGCATGTGTCGGTCTGGCGTATGTCTACTTTGTGTGGCATTTGATGATGCTAATGACACACTTTATCTTGGTAGGAAGGAATGGCTTTCCCCAAAACCTTACCACTTAGTAAATGTTAACTACAAAGTGGCCTATGCCTGCCTGGCAGGGTATACCGTGATCATTGCATCACTCCAGTATACATTTGTTCTACAGCAACACATAATAAACAGTGCCACCAATTACGCTTGCATTAAGGGTAACTACACCCCAAAATCTAAATGCTCTTACATTTTTCCCAGACCTCACAAATGGTCACTGATACTGTTCAAACATTTGTGGACATAGAACATCCAATTGTGCTGTTTTGCTATTAAAAGGTGTCACTAAAGGCGAAGAGCCTGCAAACAAGACAAGCGGTCCAGCAGAGGAAATCTAAACGGAGAAAAGGGAACTTGGGGTGTTAACGAGTCAGGTAAATACATTTGAAGGATTTCTGTTTGCTAATGGACTACAGACATTGACTTTATCTCTCTCCTAGACTAAAAGCAGAAATTACATACTTTGCTGCCTGTATTTGAGAAACGCCTGTCATTTTGGTTTGATCAGGGCAGGGCAGCACACACAAACTGCATTTAGTCCAATAACATTATGATATTATGGAATTGACTAAATAAAGGCAGTTTATCACAGCTTTACAAAACCTCTCACTGGGACCAAAAGCCAGCACCTGGTACTCCCAGGCAGTCTCCCATCAGAGTACTAACCAGGCCCGGCTTGGCTTCTGAGATCGGATGAGATCAGGGCGTATTCAGGATAGGTATGGCCCAGCTTAGCGAGGAACAACTCTTGGTACACTACTAAAGTCAATGTGTCTCACTCACTCTGAGGACCTGAGAAACGTATCAACTTTGTGTTACAACTGAAGAAGAGCTCAACCCTTGCCCAGCTCCAATGCTATATATATATATATATATATATATATATATTAGAGTCTTGTTAAGAAGGGCATGTCTATAAACGATTTGACAAGTTCATTGACTAGGGCTATAAAATGGATTTGCGGACGAATCACGAGTCAGACATTAAACGAAATTCAACAATATTCAAACATTTATTGAACTTAGTAAGAAATCAACTAAATCTATTCAGCATTAAGCATTCAACACCAAGTCAAATGCAAGACATGATTAAATATGCATCGATGATTATTTATAGACTTTCCACAGCGCAGCTGAATGCCCCTGTCTGTGTGCATAGCTGGATATATCTCTGCTTTTTGTGTAGCCGTTCGCGATGATGCTAATGATAACCTTCTTCTGGTAGGAAGGAATGGCTTTCCCAAAACCTTCGCAAACAAATATTAACTACAAAACAGCCTATGCCTGGCAGAATTATACAATGATGTTTACATCCTCCAGTGGCCATTTGTTCTACAGCAACACACGCTTAACAAACAAGGTCTCTTCTGTTCCTTGCATTTAAGAATTAACTACACCCCAAAATCTAAATGTCTTATTTTCCCCAGACCTCACAAGTAATGCCTGATATGGTTTAAACATTGTTGTGGACATGAACATCAATTGTGCTGTTTGCTATTAAGGTTGTGCCTGAGGCGCTGCCAAAACAGGGACAAGCGGTCAGCGGGAAATCAGCGGAGAAAATGGGAACTGAGATTAACAGAATCAGGCAAACATTAGAAAGTTTATAGTGCCCTAATGGACTACAGACATTGACTACCTAGACTAAAACAAAGGCTGCATGTACTGCCTATATTTGGGGAAGCTGCTGTCCATTATTTGATTTGATCAGGGCAGGGCCAACACCACACAAACTTGCATTTAGTCAATAACAATCCATGATATTGTGATTTGATAAATAAAGGCAGTTGCTCCAGCAACCCAGAAATGCGCTCTACTAGGACAAAAGCTTACAGCACCTATAGTATTCCCAGTGATTCCATCAGAAGTACGAACCAGGCGCACTGTAGCTTACGAGATCGGACGAGATCAGGCGTATTCGGATGTTGTTTGCATGGCGAGGAACAACTCTTGGTACACTATATAAAGTCAATGTATCACTCCCCTTGAAAGGGACACAGAAGCGTATCCACTTTGTGGCTTCAATGAGCTCAACCTGTTGTTCATGTTATATCTTGGAAGTCTTTTGTTGGGGGGCATATCCTATGTTGATTTACTTTGACAAGTTCATTGACTGAGGCCCTATAAGTGAAAATTACTACTGGACAGATCCATGGAATCCAGACATTAAACCTTGAAAATTCAAGCAATAAACATTATTGAACTTAGTAAGAAATCAACTAAAAATCTATTCAACATTGAAAACGCATTCATTTGCCCAAGTCAATCATAGACATGAACCAATGCATCAGTGGTCATTATTTCATGAACTTTCTATGGCAGGAATGCCCCTGTCTGTGCTGTGCATGTGGTCTTGTGCGTATGTCTACACTTTGTGTAGGTCAATGATGATGCTGTATTAACCTTCTTCTGGTAGGAAGGACAGCTCCCAGGCTTAGCAAGTAAATGTACTTCTAGTAGCCTATGCCTGCCTGGCAGTGCTTGTGAGTCATTTGTCACTCCAGTGGCCATTTGTTCTAGCAACACACTTAGCAAACTGTAAGTCTCTTCCTGGTGCGCATTTAAAAAGATAAACACTACCCCAAATCTAAATGTCTTACATTTTTTTAATTTCTGGTAAATTACTGAATATGGATTTAAACATTGTTTGGACATAGAACATCCAATTGTGCTGTTTTGCCTTACATTTAAAAAGGTGTACTTTTTGACGAAAACCTGCAAAACAGGAATAACTGATTGGAAATCTAAACGGAGAAGAACTTGGAATTAACTGCAGAATCAGACTAAACATTTAGAGGATTTATAGTGCCCTATTGGACTACAGGCTTGTTGACTCTCCTAGACCAAAAACAAAGGCTGCATGTACTGTTTTGAAACGCACTGTCTGTCATTGATTTGATCAAGGGCAGAGACAACACCACACAAACTGCATTTAGTCCAATAACAATCCATGATATTATTAGGAGTGATAAATAAAGGCAGTTGCTCCATGACACAGGCCAGCTCTACTGGGATAAAAAGCTTACAGCGCCTGGTATTCCCAATGGTCTCCCATCCAAGTATAGCAGGCCCGGCCTTGCTTAGCTTCCGTGATCGGACTAGATCAAAGTATTCAGGATGAGTGGCCTTAAGCGAAGATGCTCTTTGTTTCACTATATAAAGTCAATACTCATCACTCACTCTGAAAGGGACACAGGCATGTCTTTGTATTGTGAAACTCAACCTGTACTTACATTTCCAACATAGATATATTGAGTCTTGTTGGGAAGTTTATATCCTATGTTGATTTATGACAAGTTCATTGGCTAGACCCTAAAATAGGCGTTGCGGACCGAATCACGAGTCAGACATTAAGCCGAAATTACAACAATATTCAAACATTTATTGAACTTAGTAGAAATCAACTAAATCTATTCAACTTGTTAGAAAGCATTTCATTGCCCAAGTCAATCATAAGACATGAACCAAAGTACATTCAGTGATTAACCTTCCATGTTTCCCAACGCAGCACAGGAATGCCCTGTCTGTGTGCATGTGTGCGGTGCGCGTAATGTCTACACTTTGTGTATGTTAGCATTGATGATGCTAATGATAACCTTCTACAATGTAGGAAGGAATGGCTTTCCCAAAACCTTAGTAAATGTTAACTACAAAGTAGCTATGCCTGCCTGGCGAAATTCTCACAATGATCATTTGCATCACTCCAGTGGCCATTTGTTCTACAGCATACAACCAACCAAACAAAGGTCTCTTCCTGGTGCAGCTTGCATTTAAGAATGCTTCACCCCAAAAATCTAAATGTCTTACATTTTCCCAGACCTCTGATAATCACCTGATAGAGGTTTAAACATTGTTGTGGACATAGAACATCCAATTGTGCTGTTTTGCTATTAAAAGGTATGTACTTTTGGGAAGGCGAAGCTCTGCCAAAACAGGGACAACTGAGTCAACTGGGAAATCCTAAAAGCAGGAGAAAGAGACTTGGGAATTATGAATCAGGCCAAAACATTGAAGGGATTTTTGGTACCTAATGGACTTCAGACATTGACTGTCTCTAGACTAAACAAAGGCTGCATGTACTTACCACTGCTGACACGAGAAGCTTACTGTCCATTATTTGATTTGATCAAACCGGAGCCCTTCCCTAACCAGGCTGGTCAATAACAATCCGTTGTATGAACAGTAATAAAGGCAGTTTGCTCCCATAACCCAAACCTGCTCTACGGGACAAACACAGCACCTGGTATTCCAGAGCGGTCTCCCATCCAAGTAGGCTGAGCTGCTTAGCCGTGGTCGGACTAGATCAGGCGTATTCAGGATGGTATGGCCTTAGCGAGAACAACTCTTGGTACACTATATAAAGTCAATGTCACTCACTCTGAAAGGGACACAGAAACGTATCCACTTTTGTGACACAAACTGAAGAAGCTCAACCATAACACATTTCCAATATAGAATATATGTTGAGTCTTGTTGACAGAGGGAGTCTATCCTATGTTGATTTATGACAAGTTCATTGGCTGGTTTCTAAATAGCACAGGCGTTGCCGGACGAATCGGAATCCAGACGTCACTTGAAATTCAACAATATTCAAACATTGTCTAGACTTAGTAAATCCAACTAAATCTATTCAACATTGGCATTCATTTACCCAAGTCAATCATAAGACATGAACCAAAATGCATCAGTGATTATTATTTCCATGAACTTTTCCTTTTGCGGCTGAGGATACCTGTCTGTGTGCATGTGTGCGGTGCGCGTATGTCTACCACACTTTGTGTAGCGTTAGTGATGATGCCTAATAGTAATACTTACAGTAGGGAAGGAATGGCTTTCCCCAAAACCTTAGAAGTAAATGTTTAACTACAAAGTAGCCTGTACCTGCCTTGTAGAATTATACAGCGATCATTTGCATCACTCCAGTGGCTGTTGTTCTTACAGCAACACCCTTAACCAAACAAGGTCTCTTCCTGAACTTGCGCTTGCATTTTAGGTAACTTCCACGAAATCTAAATGTCTATACATTTTCCCAGACCTCACAAATGGTCACTGATAGGAGTTTAAACATTGTTTGTGGACATAGAACATCAATTGTGCTGTTTTGCTATTAAAGGTGTACTTTTTTGGCGAAGCCACCCACAGGAAACAGGGACAAACGGTCCATGGGGAAATCCTAAACGGAGAAAAGGAACTTGGAATTAAACGGAATCAGGCTAAAACATTGAAGGGATTTTTTTAGTGCCCTATTGGACTACAGACAATGACTGTCTCCTAGACTAAAAACAAAGGCTGCATGTACCTGCCTATATTTTGGGAAAACGCACTGTCCATTATTTGATTTGATCAGAAGCAGGGCAGCACACTGGCTTCTTGCTGGCTGGTCCAACAATCCATGATATTATTAGGGTGATAAAATAAAGGCAGTTGCTCCGCAGCTAAGAGCACGCTCTACTGGGGCCCACAGCTTACAGCACCTGGTACTCCCAGGCGGTCTCCCATCAAGTATAACCAAGGCCCGGCGCTGTTACAGCTTCTGAGATCGGGCGAGATCAGGCGTATTCAGGATGGTATGGCATCCGCCGGGAACTGCTCTTGGTACACTATATAAAGTGTTATGTCCACTCACTCCTGAAAGGGACTTTTAGAAAGCGTATCCACTTTGTGAGCCTGACTGAAGCTCAACCCTTGCTTACATTTCCCAGCCTTTTAGATGTTTGGAACTGACCAGAGGAAAGGGCATATCCTATGTTAATTTGCAACCAGGACTTCATTAGCTAATTTATATAAAATAGGCGTTGCGGACGAATCAAGATCAGACATTAAACCGAAATTCAACAAGCCTTAAACATTATTGAACTTAGTAAGAAATCAACTAAATCTATTCAACTTGTTAAGCATTCATTTGCTAGTCAATCATAAGACACCCAGACAAAATGCATCAGTGATTCGTATTTCCATGAACTTTCATACGGCACAGAATGCCTGTCTGTGTGTATGGCCAATGCTGATGCGCGCGTATGTCTACACTGACCTTCGTTAGTGATGATGCCTAATGACAACCTTCTTCCTGAGTAGGGGAAGGAATGACTTTGCTCCCCAAACCTTAGCAAGTAAATGTTAACTACAAAGTAGCCTATGCCTGCCACAAGTCTACCGTGATCGACTTTGCATCACTCCGAGCAATGCCCAGCTCTGCAGCATGCAGCCAACCCAGAGCAAGATTCTCACTTTACACTGAATTACAACTTGCAATTTAAGATAACTACACCCCAAAGAATCTAAATGTCCTTTACATTTTCCCAGACCTCCTGAAATGGTCACCTGATAGGGTTTAAACATTGTTGTGGACATAGAACATCCAATTGTGCTGTTTTGCTATTAAAAGGTGTGTAAGAGGCGAAAACTGCCAAAACAGGGACAAGCGGTCGGGAAATCTAGGAGAAAAGGGAACTTGGGAATTGAATCAGGCAAAACATTTTGAAGGGATTTTTTGGTGACACCTAATGGACTACAGACATTGACTGTCTCTAGATAAAACAAAAAGGCTGCATGTACTGCCTATATTTTGGGGAAACGCACTGTCCATTATTTGATTTGATCAGACAGACACACAAACTGCATTTAGTCAATAACAATCCATGATATTATTAGGGTGATAAATAAGAAGCTAATTGCTCCGCAGCTTTGAAACACGCTCTACTGGGACAAAAAGCTTACAGCACCACACCATTATTCCCAGGCGGTCTCTCCCATCAAGTGCAGACAGGCCCGCGCTGCTTAGCTTCGTGATCGGACTAGATCAGGCGTATTCAGGATCATGGTATGGCCTTAAGCGGGGAGCAACTCTTGGTACCTGCAAAAGTCAATGTATCACTCACTCTGAAAGGGACACAGAAGCGTATCCAGCATGACACAAACTGAAGAAGCTCAGCACCCTTACTTGTTTCAATATATAGATATATATTTAGGTACTGTGAGAGAAGTGCATATCCTATGTTGATTTATGACCAGTTCATTGACTAGGGCCCTATAAAATAAGTGATTCTGGACGAATCACGGAATCCAGACATTAAACCGAAATTCAATAATATTCAAACATTTATTGAACTTAGTAAAAATCAACTAAATCTATTCAACTTGTTAAGCAGCATTCATTTGCCCAAGTCAATATAAGACATGACAAATGCATCAGTGATTCGTATTTCCATGAACTTTCTGGCACGGCTTTCAGGTGCCCTGTCTGTGTGCATGTATGCTGATCTTTACTTTTGTGTGTACGTTAGTAAATGATGCTAATGATATAGCCTTCTTCTGGTAGGAAGATGGCTTTCCCCAAAACCTTAGCAAGTAAATGTTAACTACAAAGTAGCCTATGCCTGCCTGGCAGAATTATACCGTGATCATTTGCATCACTCCGAACAGCCTTTGTTCTGACAACACCGCTTAACCAAACAAAGGTCTCTTCCTGGTGCAGCTTGCATTTAAGGGTAACTTCACCCAAAATCTAAATGTCTTACATTTTCCAGACCTCACAAATGATCTCACCTGATAAGTTTAAACATTGTTATGGACACTTAGAACATCCAATTGTGCTGTTTGCTGTTAAAAGGTGTACTTTTGAGGGCGAAAACCCCTGCGAAACAGGGACAAGCGGTCAGGAAGTAGGAGGGAACTTGGGAATTAAAGTGAACCAAAGAAACATTGAAGGGATTTTTGTTCCCTAATGGACTGAACATTATTTGTCTCCTAGACCTAACTAAAGGCTGCATGTGCCTACTATTTTGAAAACTTTCTTATTATTTGATTTGATCCAGGGCAGGGCAGCACACACAAACTGCATTTAGTCCAATAACAATCCATGATATTATTAGGGTGATAAATAAAAGGCAGTTGCTCCATGACACAAACCGCTCTACTAGGACAAAAACACAGCACCTGGGCACTCCCAGGCGGTCTCCCATCAGTACTAACCAGGCCCGGCACTGCTTAGCTTTGAGATCGGGCCAGAGATCAGGCGTATTCAGGATGGTATGGCCGTAGCGGGGGAACAACTCTTGGTACACTATATAAAGTCAATGTGTCCTCACTCTGAAAGGGACACAGAAACGCTATCCACTTTGTGACACAAACTGAAGCTCAACCCTTGCTTACATTTCCAATATATAGATATAAGTCTTGTTTGGGGAGGAAGGCATATCCTGCTGTTAATTTATGACAAGTTCATTGACTAGGGCCTATAAAATAGGCGGTGCGGACCGAATCCACGGAATCCAGACATTAAACCGAAATTCAATATTCAAACATTTATGAACTTAGTAGAAATCAACTAATCTATTCCTTGTTAGAAAACGCATTCATTTGCCCAAGTCAATCTTTGAACATGAACAAGCTAAAGCTAGTGATTACATGTTTCCATGAACTTTCCAGCATGGCACAGGAATGCCCTGTCTGTGTGCATGTGTGCGGTGCGCGTGTCTACACTTTGTGTAGCCGTTAGCGATGATGCCTTGATAACCTTCTCTGGTAGGAAGGATTGGCTTTCCCAAAACCTTAGAAGTAAATATTCAACTACCAAGTAGCCTATGCCTGGCAGAATTATACCGTGATCATTTGCATCACTCAGTGGCCATTGTTCTACAGCAGCAGCAACCACAGGCAAAGGTCTCTTCCTGGTGCTGCTTGCATTTAAGGTAACTACACCCCCAAAATCAAGAATGTCTTACATTTTTCCCAGACCTCACAAATGGTCACCTGATGGGAGTTTAAACATTATTTGTGGACATAGAACATCCAATTGCTGTTTTAACAGCAAAGGTGTACTTTTGAGAGGCGAGAAACCTGCCAAAACAGGGGACAAGCAGGTCAGCGGGAAATCTAGCAGGAGAAAAGGGAACTTGGGGTCACTGGAATCAGGCAAAACATTGAAGGGATTTTGCTAATTACCTAATGGACTACAGACATTGACTGTCCTAGACTAAAAACAAAGGCTGCTGTACTGCCTATATTTTGAGAGCATCCATTATTGATTTAGTCAGGGCAGGGCAGCACACACAAACTGCATTTAGTCCAATAACAATCCATGATATTATTAGGGTGATAAATAAAAGGCAGTTTATCCATGACACAAGAGCACGCTCTACTGGGATAAAAAAGCTTACAGCACCTGGTATTCCCAGGCGGTCTACCATCAAGTACTAACCAGGCCCAACCTAAGCAGCTTCCGAGATCAGGCTGAACCCCAGGTATTCAGGCTAGGTATGGCAGCGTGGCGAGGAACAACTCTTGGTACTATATAAAGTCAATGTGTCACTCACTCTGAAAGGGACACAGAAACGTATCACTGTGGCACAAACTGAAGAAGCTCAACCCTTGCTTACATTTCAATATAGATATATATTTGAGTCTTGTTGGGGGCATATCCTATCTTGATTTATGACAAGTTATTATTAAGGAGCCCTATAAAATAGGCGTTGGACACGAATCACGGAATCCAGACGACAAGCGAAATTCAACAATATTCAAACATTTATTGAACTTAGTAAGAAATCAACTAAATCTATTGCAACATTGAAAGCGCGTACCATTTACCCAAGTCAATCATAAGACATGAACAAAATGCATCAATGATTAAGCTATTTCCATGAACTTTCTGTACGGCACAGGAATGCCCCTGTCTGTAACAAACACGTGTATGCGGTCTTGCGCGTATGTCTACACTTTGTGTAGCCCGTTAGGCTGATGATACTAATAATGCTTCTTCTGGTAGGGAAGGAATAACAAGCACCACAAGGCCTTCGCAAGTAAATGTTAACTACAAAGTAGCCTATGCCTGCCTGGCAGAGTGTCGTGATCATTTGCATCCTCCAGTGACCATTGTTCTACAGCAGCACCGCTTAACCAAACAAAGGTCTCTTCCTGGTGCACGCTTGTTTTTGAGGTAACTACACCCCAAAATCTAAATGTCTTACATTTTTCCCAGACCTCTGAAATGAATCACCTGATAGGGTTTAAACATTGTTGTGGACATAGAACATCCAATTGTGCTGTTTGCTATTAAAAGATTAATACTTTTGAGCGAAAACCTGCAAGAAGAGCAGGGACACAACCGGTCAACGGGAAATCTTGGAGAAAAAGGCAGATTAACGGAATCAGGCAAAACATTGAAGGATTTTTGGTACCTAATGGACTACAGACATTGACTGTCTCCTAGACTAAAAACAAAGGCTGCATGTACTGCCTATATTTTTGAGGAAACGCACTGTCCATTATTGGTTTGATCAGGGCAGGGCAGCACACACAAACTGCATTTAGTCCAATAGCAAACCATGATATTATTAGAATTTGATAAATAAAAGGCAGTTTGCTCCATGACACAAGCACGCTCTACTGGGACAAAAAAGCTTACAGCACCTGGTATTCCCCAGGTCTCCCATCAAGTCTGAGCGAAGCCCGGCTGCTTAGCTTACAAGATCGAGATGAGATCAGGCGTATTCAGGATGGTATGGCCGTGGCAGGGTTAACTCAGTCTTTCATACTAGTCATGTCACTATCAAAGTTCAAAGCTTTGTGTCCACCTGTGCTGAACTAAACTCATTACCACCCATTTCCAATATATGGGTGCTTTGATCTCCTTTGTTAGGGAGAAGATATATCTAAATTATATTAGTTCATACAGCAAAAATTACCCAACTGGCATTGGGATAATCACGGAATCAGACATTAAACCGAACTAAGCATTATTCAAACATTTTATTGAGCTTAGTAAGAAATCAACTAAATCTATTCAACATTTAGAAAAGCTTTTTCATTTGCCCAGTCAATCATAAGACATGAACAAAATGCATCAGTGATTCGTATTCCAGAACTTTCTGGCCTGGCCTGGGAATGCCCCTGTCTGTGTGCATATTGTGCGGTGCGCGTATGTCTACATGTGTAGCGTTTGCAGTGATGATGCTAATGATAACCTTCTTCTAGTAGGGAAGAGATGGCTTTCCCAAAACCTTCGCAAGTAAATGTTACTTTCTAAAGTAGCCTATGCCTGCTGGCAGAATTGTCCCCGTGATCATTTGCATCACTCCAGTGGCCATTGTTCTCTGTAACACCGCAACCAAACAAAGGTCTCTTCTAGTGCGCTTGCCATTTTTAAGAGTAACTACACCCCCAAAATCTAAATGTCTTACGACACCCCCAGACCTCACAAATGGTCTGCTGATATGTTTAAACATTGTTGTGGATAGAACATCAATTGTGCTGTTTTGCTGTTAAAAAGGTGTACTTTTTGAGGCGAAAACCTTCCAAAGCAGGGATATAAAGTTAGAAATCTCTTAGCAGGAGAAAAGGGAACTTGAGGTGTGGAATCAGGCAAAACATTTGAAGGGATTTTTATAGTGCCCTAATGGACTACAGACACATTGACTGTCTCTAGACTTAAAAACAAAGGCTGCATGTACTGCCTATATTTTGAGGAAGCACTGTCCATTATTTGATTTAGTGGGGCCAGGTAGCAGCCTTTATAAACTGCATCTAGTCCAATAACAATCCATGATATTATTAGGGTGATAAATAAAAGGCAGTTGCTCCATGACACAGAAACACGCTCTACTGGGACAAAAAGCTTACAGCACCTGGCTGTTCCCAGGCGGTCTCCCATCAAGTACAGACCAGGCCAGCTGTGTAGCTTCCGTGATCGGACAGATCAGGCGTATTCAGGATGAGTATGGCCTTAAGCGGAACAACTCTTGGTACACTATATAAAGTCAATGTGTCACTCACTCTGAAAGGGACACAGAAGCATCATCACTTTGTGACACAAACTGAGGAGCTCAACCCCCTTGCATACATTTCCAATATATGAACATATATTTAAGTCTTGTTGAGGGTTCATATCCTATGTTGATTTATGACAAGTTCGTGACTAGGGCTATAGAATGGCGTTGGACCGAATCACGGAATCAGACAACAAGCCAAATTCAACAATATTCAAGCATTTATTGAACTTAGTAGAAATCAACTAAATCTATTCTATAGCATTCAGCATTATTACACCCAAGTCAATCATAGACATAGACAAAATGCATCTGGTAAGAGTTTAAATATTTCATGAACTTTCTGTACGGCACAGGAATACCCCTGTCTGTGCATGTGTCTGGGTGTGTATGTCTACGCTTTGTGTAGCATTAGTGATGATGCTAATGATAACCTTCTTCTAGTAGGAAAGGGTAGCTTTCCCAAAACCTTATAGTAAATGTTAGCTACAAAGTAGCCTATGCCTGCCTGGCAGAATTATACCGTGATCATTTGCATCACTCCAGTAGCCTTTGTTCTACAGCAACACCGCTTAACCAAACAAAGGTCTCTTCCTGTTTCATTACATTTAAGGTAACTTACACCCCAAATCTAAATGTCTTACATTTTCCCAGACCTCACAAATGGTCACCTGATAGGGTTTAAATGTTGGACCTTAAGACATCCAATTGTGCTGCAAAACACAAAACATACTTTAAAGGTAACCACACCAAGCTGGGATTATAGCAGTCAACGAAATCTAAGCTGGAGAAAGGAACTTGGGAATTATGAATCAGGCAAAACATTGTATTAGAAGGGATTTTTGTTACCTAATGGACTACAGACATTGACATCTTCTAGACTAAAAACAAGGCTGCATGCTGCTATATTTTGAGAGCTTGTACTGTCCATTATTTGATTTGAACAGGGCAGGGCCTTCCACCTAAATGCATTTGGTCAATAACAGTACATGATATTATTAGGGTGATAAATAAAGGCAGTTGCTCCATGAGCCTGAAACCTGCTCTGGGACTGGCTTACAGCACTAACAGTACTCCCCAGGCGATTCTCCCATCCAAGTACTAACCAGGCCAGCTTGCTTGGCTTCTGAATGGACAGATCAGGCGTGATGTCAGGATGGTATGGCCAGTAAGCAAGGGAACAACTCTTGGTACACTATATAAAGTCAATGTATCACTCACTCTGAAGGAGTTTGACGTATCCACTTTGTGACTAGCTGACTCAGCTGCCTTACATTTCCAATGGCTGCTCAGTATATATTTGAGTCATGTTGTTGGGGGGGGGAGAGGGCATATCCTATGTTAATTTATGACAAGTTCATTGACTAGGAGCCCTACAAAATGAGCGATGGACAGATCACGGAATCCAGACTAAACCGAGAAATTCAACAACTATTCAAACATTTATTGGACTTAGTAAGAAATCAACTAAATCTATTCAGCATTGAAAAACGCATTCATTTGCCAAGTCAATCATAAGACATTAACAAAATGCATCAAGTGATTCGTACTTCCATGAACTTTCTGTACGGCACAGGAATGCCCTGTCTGTATTAGCGCTGTAATGCGGGTGGCGTATCATCTTTGTGCTTGGCAATTGCAGCGATGATGCTAATGCTTGCTTCTTCTGGTAGGAAGGATTGGCTTTCCCCAAAACCATAGTAAATGTGCTACAAAGTAGCCTATACCTGCAGAGATTATACCGTGATCATTTGCATCTGCTCAGTGGCATTGTTCTACAGCAGCACAACAACCAAACAAGGTCTTTGGTGCAACTTGCATTAGAATTTAACTACACCCCAAATGAAATGTCTTACATTTTTTCCCAGACCTCCTAGGCTGATACCTGATGAGGTTTAAACATTGTTGTGGACATGAACATCCAATTGTGCTGTTTTGCTATTAAAAGGTGTACTTTTTGAGGCGAAAACCTGCCAAAACAGAGATAAGCGGTCAGGGAAATCATAGCGGAGAAAGGGAACTTGGGAATTAACGGATCAGACAAAACATTGGAAGGGATTTTATGAACACTAATGGACCCAAGACATTGGCCATCTCCTAGGCAAAAACAAAGGCTGCATGTACTGCCTATATTTTGAGAAGCACTGTCCATTATTGATTTGATCAGGGCAGGGTGTACACACAAACCATTTAGTCCAATAACAATCCATGATATTATTAGGGTGATAAATAAGGCAGTTTGCTCCATGACACAAGAGCTTCGCTCTACTGGGACAAAAGCTTACATGCCTGGTATTTTAGTGGTCTACCATCAAGTACTAACCAGGCCTACCTGCAGCAGCTGAGACCAGGCGGATCAGTATTCAAGGCTGGTATGGCCGTAGCGAGACAACTCTTGGTACATATATAAAGTCAATGTCCTCACTCTAGAAGGACACAGGAAAGTATCCACTTTGTGACACAAACTGAAGAAGCTCAACCCTTGCTTACATTTCAATATATAGATACTATATTTGAGTCTTGTTAGAGGGAAGAGGGCATATCCTATATTTTGATTTATGACAAGTTCATTGACTAGGGCCCTATAAAATAGGCGTTGCGGACAAATCAGATCAGACATTAAACGAAATTCAACAATATTAAACATTTATTGAACTTAGTAAATCAACTAAATCTATTCAACTTGTTAAGCATTCATTTGCCCCAGTCAATCATAAGACATGAACAAAATATCGGTGATTCGTATTTACATGAACTTTGTACCTTTAGAATGCCCCTGTCTGTGTGTGCATGTGTGCGGTGCGCGCTGATATGTCTACACTTTGTGTAGCATTATGAATGATACTGTGTGCTTAACCTTCTTCTGGTAGGGAAGGAATATGGCTTTCCCAAACCACTGTAAGTAAATGGTAACTACAAAGTAGCTCATGCCTGCCTGGCAGAGATTATAAATGATCATTTGCATCACTTGGTGGCCATTTGTTCTACCTTGCATAACTAAACAAGTCTCTTCACGTTTTGCAACTTGCATTTAAGGAGTAACTACACCCCAAAATCTAAATGTCTTACATTTTCCAGACCTCACAAATGGTCACCTGATATGGTTTAAACATTGTTGTGGACATAAAACATCAATTGTGCTGTTTTGCTATTAAAGGTGTACTTTTGAGGCGAAAACCTGCCAAAACAGGGACAAGCAGTCCAGCAGGGAAATCTAATGGAGAAAAGGGAACTTGGGAATTAACGGAATCAAGGCAAAACATTGAAGGATTTTTGGTGCCCTAATGGACTGGACATTGACTGTCTCTCTGGTTTAAAAACAGAGGCTGCATGTACCTATATTTTGAGAAGCCTTTCTGTTATTTGATTTGATCAGGGCAGGGCCTTTCACAAACTTCATTTAATAGTCCAATAACAATCACTAATGATATTATTGGAGTGATAAATAAAGGCAGTTGCTCCATGACACAAGCACGCTCTACTGGACTAAAAGCTGCTTCCACCTGGTACTCCCCAGAGGCGGTCTCCCATCAAGTAGCCAGGCCAAGCCAGCTGCTTAGCTTCTGAGATCGGACGAGATCGGGCGATATTCAGGATGTAGTATGGCCGTAGCAGGGAACAACTCTTGGTACATATATAAGTCAATGTGTCACTTTCCTCTGAAAGACTAGAAGCATCCACTTGTGACACAAACTGAAGAAGCTCAACCTTGCTTGTTTCCAATATATATATATATATATATATATATATATATATATATATACTATATATTTAGATGTATTTAGGAAGGCATATCCTAGTACAATTAAACCAGTTCTTTGACTAGGGCCCTATAAAATAAAGCGTTGTGGACGAATCACGAGTCAGACATTAAACCGAAATTCAACAATATTTCGACATTTATTGAACTTATTAAGAAATCAACTAAAACTATTCAACTTGTTAAGCATGTTTTTAAAGTCAATCTGAACATAGTAAGTACATCAGTGATTCGTATTTCCATGGTTTCTGAAGCGGCACGGATTTTACACCAACCATATTGCATGTGCGGTGCGCGCGTATATCTACACTTTGTGGCCGTTAGCGATGATACTAATGATAACCTTCTTCTGATAGGAAAGAATGACTTCCCCAAACCTTATATGAAGTAAATGTGCTACAAAGTAGCCTATGCCTGCCTGGCAGAATTATAAATGATCATTTGCATGCTCAGTGTCATTGTTCTACAGCAACACCGCTTAACCAAACAAAGAATCTCTTCCTGGTGCACGCTTGCATTTAAGGGTAACTACACCCCAAAAAATCTAAATGTCTTACATTTTTCCCAGACCTCACCAAATGGTCACTGATAGGGTTAAGCATTGTTGTGGACATAGAACGTAGTGTGCTGTTTGCTATTAAAAGGTGTACTTTTGAGAGCGAAAACCTGCAGGCTGGGGACAAGCGGTGGCAGAAATGTGATGAAAGGGAACTTGGGAATTAACAGAATCAAGGCAAAACATTGTGAAGGGATTTTATAGTGCCCTGGACTACAATTATTGACTGTCTCCTAGATAAGCAAAGGCTGCATATACCACTTGCCTATATTTTGAGGGCCTTTTCATCCATTATTTGATTTGATCAGGCAGGGCGCTCCTAAACTGCATTTAGTCCAATAACAATCCAGATATTATTAGGGTGATAAATAAAGGCAGTTGCTCCGACACAGAGCACGCTCTACTGGGACAAAACACAGCACCTGTTACTCCCAGCGGTCTCCCATCAAGTACTAACCAGGCCCGAGCGCTGCTTAGCTTCTGAGATCGAGACCAAGGAGATGGCGTATTCGGGATGAGCATGGCATGGGAACAACTCTTGGTACACTATATAAAGTCAATGTGCTCACTCTGAAAGGGACACAGAAGCAATCCACTTTGTGACACAATGAAGAAGCTTCCTTGCTTACATTTTATTATATATATATATATATATATATATATTTGAGTCTTGTTGGGGGAGGGCCTTATCCTATGTTGATTTATGACAAGTTCATTTGACTAAGGAGCCCTATAAAATAGGCGTTGCGGACGAATCACGGAATCCAGACATTAAGCCCGAAATTCAACAATATTCAAACATTTATTGAACTTAGCAAGAAATCAACTAAAACTATTCAACTTGTTAGAAAACGCATTAATTTGCCCAAGTCAATCATAAGACATGAACAAAATGCATCAGTGATTAAGTATTTCTGAACTTTCTGAAGCGGCTGGAATGCCCCTGTCTGTGTGCATGTGGTGCGCGTATACACTTTGTGTAGCCGTTGCGTCGTGGCTGACCACTTCTTCTGGTAGGGAAGATAGCTCCCTAAACCCTTGAAGTAAATGTGCTAAAGTAGCCTGTGCCTGCCTGGCATGAAATTTATACCGTGATCATTTGTGTCAGTGTATTGTTTTCTACAGCAACACCGCTTAACAAACAAGGTCTTCCTGGTGTGCTTGCCATTTAAGTAGCTTCCTTTAAAATCTAAATGTCTTACATTTTCCCAGACCTCTAAATACTGGTCCTGATAGAGTTAAACATTGTTGTGGACATAGAACATCCAATTGTGCTGTTTTGCTGTTAAGGTGTACTTTTGAGAAGCTGACAAAACAGGGACAAGCGGTCAACGGGAAATCTAAGCGGTGAAAGGAACTTGGAATTGAATAGGTGAAACATTGAAGGTTTGGTGCCCTAATGGACTACAGACATTAGCCACTCTCCTAGACTAAAAACAAGGCTGCATGTACTGCCTATATTTTGAAGCACTGTCATTCTTTCCCGATTTGATCAGGGCAGGGCAGCACACAAACTACATTTAGTCCAATAACAATCCATGATATTGTGGGTGATAAATAAAAGCAATTCTCCATAGCTTCAAAATACGCTCTACTGGGACAAAAGCTTACAGCACCTGGTATTCCCAGAGCGGTCCCATCCAAATACTAACAGGCCCGGCCAGCTTTTTAGCTTCCGAGATCGGGCTGTGAGATCAGGCGTATTCCAGGCTGGTATGGCCGCGCTCAGTGAATAACTCTTGAGCTGCATATATAAAGTAAATATGTCCTCGCTCTGAAAGGACACAGAAGCAGTATCCACTTTGTGACACAAACTGAAGCTCAACCCTTGCTTACATTTCCAATATATATATATATATATATATATATATATATATGTACTTTGAGTCTTGTGGAAGTGGGCATATCCTATGTTGATTTAAACAGTTCATTGACTGGGAAGCCCTATAAAATAGGCGTTGGACCAGATGTGGAATCAGACATTAAGCGAAATTCAACAATATTCAAACATTTATTAGACTTAGTAAAAATCAACTAAAATCTATTCAACTTGTTAAGCATTCATTTGCCAAGTCAATATAAGGACATAGACCAAATGCATCAGGTGATTCGTATTCTATGGGGCTTTCAGCGCGGCACAGGAATGCCTGTCTGTGTGCATGTGTGCGGTGCGGCGATATGTCTACACTTTGTGTAGCCGTTAGCGATGATGCTAATGATAACCTTCTTCTGGTAGGGAAGGAATGGCTTTCCCAAAACCTTCGCAAGTAAATGTTAACTACAAGGTAGCCTATGCCTGCCTGGCCAGAGTTATACCGTGATCATTTGCATCACTCCAGTGTGTTGTTCTGACAACACCAACAGCAAACAGATCCTTCCTGGTGCCACTTGCATTAAGGGTAACTACACCCCAAAATCTAAATGTACATTTTCCCAGACCTCACAAATGGTCACCTGATATAGTTTTAAACATTGTTGTGGACATAGGGCCTTCAATTGTGCTGTTTGCTATTAAAGGTGTACTTTTTAGGCGAAAACCTGCAAAACAGGGACAAGCGGTCCAGGGGAAATCTAAGCAGGAGAAAAAGGGAACTTGGGAATTAACGAATCAGGCAAGCGTGAGAATTTTAGTGCCCTAATGGATACAGACAGTGACTGTCTCTAGACTAAAAACAGAGGCTGCATGCCTATATTTTGAGGAAACGCACTGTCCATTATTTGATTTGATCAGGGCAGGGCAGCACACACAAACTGCATTTAGTCCAATAACAATCCATGATATTATTAGAATTTGATAAATAAAAGGCAGTTGCTCCATGTACAAAGAGCACGCTCTACTGGGACAAAAGCTCAGCACCTGGTACTCCCAGTGATGCTCTGTCAGCTTCTTCTTATGAGCCCGACAACTGTGGCTTCTGAGGTCCCAGTTGAGATGGGCGTATTCAGGATGGTATGGCGTAAGCGAGGAACAACTCTTGTTACACTATATAAAGTCAATGTGTCACTCACTCTGAGGGACACAGAGCAGTATCCACTTTGTAGCACAAACTGAAGAAGCTCAACCCTTGCTTACATTTTCAATATATATATATATATATATATATATATATATATATATATTTGAGTCTTGTTGGGGAAAGAGGGCATATCCTATATTGATTTACTTGACAAGTTCATTGACTAGGGCCCTATAAAATAGGCATTCAGGACGAATCACGGAATCAGACATTAAACCGAGAATTCTTAATATTCAAACATTTGTGTTAGTAAATCAACTAAAACTATTCAACTTGTTAGAAAACGCATTAATTTGCCCAAGTCAATCATAAGACATGAACAAATGCATCAGTGATTCGTATTTCCATGAACTTTCTGAAAGCTTGTAACTGGGAGTGCCCTGTCTGTATTATGTATATGCGGTCTTGTAGTATATCTACATTTGTGGCAGTTCATGGTAATTTTCAGTAACCTTCTTCTGGTAAGGAAGATGGCTCCCAAAGGCAATATGATAAATGTTAACTGCAAAGTAGCCTAACCTGCCTGGCAGAATTATACAATGATGTTTGCATCACTCAGTGGCCATTTGTTCTACAGCAACACCGAGCAACCAAACAAAGGTCTCTTCCTGGTGCCAGCAGCTTGCATTTAAAGGGTAACTACACCCCAAAAATCTAAATGTCTTACATTTTCCCAGACCTCACAAGCTGGTCACTGATAGGAGTTTAAACATTATTTGTGAGGACATAGAACATCAGTGTGCTGTTTGCTATTAAAAGGTGTACTTTTGGGCGAAAACCTGCTGAAGCTGGGGACAAACGGTCAGCGGGAAATCTAAGGTGAAGAGGGAACTTGAGATTAACAGAAGAATCAGGCAAAACATTGAGAGAGGTTTTATAGACACCTAATGGACTACAGACATTGACTGTCTCTAGACTAAAAACAAAGGCTGCATGTACTGCCTATATTTTGAAGCCTTTCCATTATTTGATTTGATCAGGGCAGGGCAGCACACACAAACTGCATTTAGTCCAATAACAATCCATGATATTATTAAATAAATAAAGGCAGTTGCTCCATTTGAAACCTGCTCTACTACGACAAAAGCTTACAGCACCTGTGTTTTCCCAATGCGTTCTCCCATCAAGTACTAACCAGACTTTGGCCAGCTGCTTAGCTTCACAGATCGGACAGATCGGGCGTGTTCAGGATGGTATAGCCGTAGCGAGGAACAACTCTTGGTACACTATATAAAGTCATTATGTCACTCTATACAGAGGAGACTGAAAACGTATCACTTTATTTAGGCAAACAACCCTTGCTTACATTTCCAATATATATATATATATATATATATATATATATTTAGTCTTGTTGGGGAAGAGGGCATATCCTATTGATTTATGACAGATTTCATTTGACTGAAAATTTATAAAATGGCGTTCTTGGACCGAATCAAAGTCAGACATTAAACCCAAATTCAACAATATTCAAACATTTATTGAACTTAGTAAGAAGTAGCTAAAACTATTCAACTTGTTAGAAAAAAGCAACTAATTTGCCCAAGTCAGTCATAAGACATGAACAAAATGCATCATTGTTCGTATTTCCTTTAGTTTCTGAAAGCAGCTGGGAATGACCCTGTCTGTGTGCATGTGTATGCTGGTCTTGTAGCGTATATCTACGCTTTGTGTAGCCGTTAGCGATGATGCTAATGATAACCTTCTTCTGGTAGAGGAAGGAATGGCTTTCCCAAAACCTTAGCAAGTAAATGTTAACTACAAAGTAGCCTGCCTGCCACAGCAGAATTATACCGTGATCATTTGCATCACTCGAGCAACCCATTTGTTCTACAGCATGCAGCAACCAAACAAGGTCTCTTCCTGGTCCACACGCTTACCTTTAAGGTAACTACACCCCCAAAATCTAAATGTCTTACATTTTTCCCAGACCTACAAATATGTGAGTACCTGATATAGGAGTTTAAACATTGTTGTGGACATAGAACATCCATTACTTGCTCTTTTGCTGTTAAAAGTGTACTTTTGAGAGCGAAACCTGCAGGCAGGGACAAGCGGTCCAACGGGAAATCTAATGGGTGAAAAGGGAACTTGGGAATTAACAGAATCAGGCAAAACATTGGAAGGTTTTACTGGGTGCCTAATGGACTACAGACATGCTGACTGTCTCTAGACTAAAAACAAAGGCTTATATTTATATATTTTGAGGAAGCAGCACTGTCCATTATTGATTTGATCAGTTGAGGGCAGCACACAAACTACATTTGGTCCAATAACAATCATGATATTATTAGGGTGATAAATAAAGGCAGTTTGCTGCAGACACACGGAAACACGCTCTACAGGACAGCTTACAGCACCTGGTATTCCCAGGGTAGTCTCATCCAAATACCCCAGCCAGGCCCGGCTGTAGCCAGAGATCGGACGAGATCAGGCGCTATTCAGGCTTATTTACCAGCATACCATATGTACCCTTTCTTGCCATTATGATGTTGTGATGTTTGTAATATTTATTGTTGTTGCGTGTTGTGTTGATGATGTATATGTAAGCAAGTGAATAGCTCTTGAGTACACTATATAAAGTAAATGTGTCACTCACTCTGGAAAGGGACACAAACGTATCCCTTTGTGACACAAACTGAAGAAGCTCAACCCTTACATTTCCAATATATATATATATATACCTGTATATATATATATATATATATATATATTTGAGTCTTTTTGGCTCTATGAGAGAGGAAGAAGGGACACATATCTATGTTGATTTATGACAAGTTTGTGGCTAGGGCCCTATAAAATGAAGAACAGGTAGAATCAGATGGGCATCAAACAAAAATTCAACAATATTCAAACATTTATTGAACTAGTAAGAAATCAACTAAATCTATTCAACATTTAGCATTCTTATTGCAAGTCAATCATAGACATGAACGAAGCCATCAGTGATTATTATTTCCATGAGCTTTCTGAAGCGACACAGGAATGCCCCTGTCTGTGTGCATGTGTGCGGTGCGCGCGTATATCTCACTTTAATGTAGCGTTGTGATGATGCTAATGTTTAACCTTCTTCTGGTAGGAAGGAATGGCTTTCCCCAAAACTGCCAAGTAAATGTTCTTCACAAAGTAGCTATTTTTACAGCAGGGTATACCGTGATCATTTGCATCACTTCAGTGTATTTATTGTCTGCAGCAACACCGCTTCCTTGACAGATCTTCCTGGTGCAGCTTGCATTTAAGTGCCCCTACACTCCAAAATCTAAATGTCTTACATTTTTCCCAGACCTCTGACTGTGATCACCTGATAGGGTTTAAACAATGTTGTGGACATAGAACATCCAATTATGCTGTTTTGCTATTAAGGTGTACTTTGAGAAGAAAACCTGCCAAAACAGGGACAAGAAGGTCGGGAAATCTAGGAGAAAGGGAACTTGAGGAATTAGCGGAATCAGGCAAAACATTGAAGGGATTTTATAGTGCCCTATTGGACTATGAGCATTGACTTATCTCCTAGACTAAAACAAAGGCTGCATGTGCCTATGGCTGAGGGAAACGCACTGTCCATTGTGATTTAGTCAGGGCAGACAGCACACACAAACTCTGTTTAATTAAATAATCAAATTATTAAGCATGACAATAAGGCGATTATCTCATAACTAAATCACACATCCTAGACTAAAGCACAGCTACCTGGTTGGCTGCTCTGTCAAAGTACTGACTGACCCGACCTGGCAGCCCGAGATCCGGACGAGATCGGGCGTATTCAGGCTGTGCCGTAGCCCGAGGAACAGCTCTTGGTATATATAAAGAATCAATGTCTTGCTCCACTCTGAAAGGGACACCGGTATCTCACTTTGTGACACAAACTGAAGAAGCTCCAGCCGCGCATTTCCAATACACTAGATATGTTTGATACATTTGGGGAGAGGGGAAGTTTCTCCTGTTAATTTGCGACAGTTCATTGACTACGGGCCCTATAAAATAGAGCGGTGCGGACGATCTGGAATCAGACATTGGCAGAAATTCAACAATATTCAAACATTTATTGAACTTAGTAAGAAATCAATAAATCTATTCAACTTGTTAGAAAGCGCATTCATTTGCCCAAGTCAATCATAAGGTATAGACAAATCATCAAGTAGTTAGTATTTCCATGAACTTTCTGGCACGGCACAGGAATGCCCTGTCTGTGTGCATGTGTCTGAATGTAGCGTATGTCTACACTTTGTGTAGCCGTTAAGCGATGATGCTAATGACCTTCTTCTGTTAGGGAAGGATTGGCTTTCCCAAGGCAACCATAGAAGTAAATGTAACTAGTAGCCTGTGCCTGCCTGGCAGAGTGCCGTGATCATTTGCATCACTCCAGTGGCCATTGTTCTACCTTGTACAAGCAACCAAACAAAGGTCTCTTCCTGAATGCTATTGCATTTAAAAGATAACTACACTATGATCAAATACTTCTTACATTTCCAGACCTCACAAATGGTCACCTGATAGGGTTAAACATTATTTGTGGATTCAGAACATCAATTGTGCTGTTTTGCTATTAAAGGTGTACTTTTGAGAGCGAAAACCTGCCAAAACAGGACAAGCGGTCAGCGGGAAATCTAAACGGAGAAAAGGGAACTTGGGAATTAACGGATGAGCCAAAACATTGAAGGGATTTTGTAGTGATATGGTTCTACAGACATTGACTGTCTCTAGATAAAGCAGCTGCATGTACTGCCTATATTTTGAGGAAGCCTTTCCTCATTGGTTGCAGTGGGGCAGGGCCAGCACACACAAACTGCATTTAGTCCAATAACAATCCATGATATTATTAGATTGAAGTAAATAAAGGCAGTTGCTCCATGACACAAACACACGCTCTACTGGGACAAAAGCACAGCACCTGAGTATTCCCAGAGGGTCTACCATCCAAAAAGTACTAGCCGGGCTGACCCTGCTTGGCTTCCGAGATCAGATGAAATCAGACATATTTTTTTTTTTTTTTTAGTGTATCATAGCTTTTTACAGCTTATATTTTTACATATATGCTTCATATTTCACATCACATCTTCACCATCTCATAAGCTTCACAGCTTATTTTACATATCATAGCTTCATATTTCATCTCGCGCTTCACAAAGCTGTTTTATATCATAGCTTCATATTTCTATCCATCTTCACATCTGTAGCTTCACAACTTATTTTCCATGTCACGGCTTCATATTTCACATCTTCACATCTCAGCCTATAACACAGATTATCAGTCCACGTCATAGCGTCTTACATACTTTAGCAACTGGTATTCCAAGGTGGTCCCCCATCAAGTACTAACCAGCTAAACCTGCTTAGCCTACCGAGATCTGACGAGATGGGCGTATTCAAGCTGCAGCATCAGCGTGTAGAACAACTCTTGGTACACCTACTGCTGATCAATGTAATACTCTGCTCTGAAAGGGACACAGAAGCGTATCCACTTTACAACCCACAAACTGAAGAAGCTCAACCCTTGCTTACATTTTTCCAATATAGATATATATTTGAGTCTTGTTGAGAGAGATCTATGTTGATTGCAACAGTTAAGACTAGCTAGAACCCTATAAAATAGTGTTGCGGCGAATCAAGGTCAGACATTAAACGAAATTCAACAATATTCAAACATTTATTGAACTTAGTAAGAAATCAACTTCAAATACTCAAGCATTGCGAAAGCGCGCGTTTCATTTGCCCAAGTCAATCATAAGACATGAACAAATGCATCAGTGATTCGTATTTCCATGAACTTTTCTATTTTGGCTTTAGGCTACTGTCTGTGTGCATGTGTGCGGTCATGGCGTATATACACACATGTAGCCGTTAGTGATGATGCTAATGATAACCTTCTTCTGGTAGGAAGGAATGGCTTTCCCAAAACATACATAAGTAATGTTAACTACAAAGTAGCCTATACCTGCCTGGCAGAATTATACAGCTGATGTTTGCATCCTCCAGTACATTGACCTTCAATATACAGCAACATAAACAACCAAACAAGGTCTCCACCACCAATTCTTAAGCTTGCATTTAAGGGTAACTACACCCCAAAATCTAAAATATGTCTTACATTTTTAGACCATACAAATGGTCACTGACAGGAGTTTAAACATTGTTGTGGACATAGGCCATCAATTGTTAACAACACTCATTAAGGTGTACTTTTGAAGCAAAACCCTGCAAAACAAAGGGACAAGCAGTCAGCGGGAAATCTAAAGGAGAAAAGAGGGCTTGGAATTCATGGAATCAGGCAAAACATTGAAAGGGATTTTAGTGCCTA
Organism: Coregonus clupeaformis; assembly: GCF_020615455.1. NCBI lineage: Eukaryota > Metazoa > Chordata > Actinopteri > Salmoniformes > Salmonidae > Coregonus > Coregonus clupeaformis. The sequence goes on from NW_025534798.1 coordinate 143,507, forward strand.
ATGGACTACAGACATTGACTGTCTCTAGACTAAAAACAAAGGCTATGTACTGCCTATATTTTGAAGCTGCTGTCCATTATTTGATTAGTCAGGGCGACCAGCCACCTCAGCCACATTTGATCCCAATAACGTCCATGATATTATTAGGGTGATAAATAAAGGCGTTACTCCATGACTTACAAACAAACTCTGCTACCGGATAGCTTGGCACCTAGCGATGCTCCAAGAAGCGATTCTTCCCATCAGAAACACTAGCTGGGCCAGCTTCGCCAACTGGGATGGACCGCAAGATCAAGTATTCAGGATGGTATAGCTTGGCAGAACAACTCTTGTTTTTATATAAAAAGTCAATGTCACTCATAAGAAGGACACCAAGCGTATCCACTGGCTTCTTCGAAGAAGCTCAACCACCACTTGTTCAATAAATATGTTGCAGTCCCAACGACACAGAGAGGGGGAAGGCATAATATATGTTAATTTACAACCAAGTTTTCATTTGACAGGCTCTAAAATAGTGATTATGGATGAATCTGAGATCAGACGTGGTACGAAATTAACCGTATTCAAACGTTTATACAGACTTATTGAAATCAATGAATCATTTCAACTTTGTGAAAGCACATTCATTGCCCAAGTCAATCATAAGACATGAACAAGAGCATAAGTAGTTCTGTTTCATGAACTGCCTAACACCGACACAGGAGATGCCTGTCATATACAATATGCCAGTCTGCTGTATATCTCACACTTTATGTAGCCGTTAGCGATGATATAATGACCTTCTTCTGGCTTTAGGAAGATTATTCCCAAAATAACAGCAAGTAAATGTCTTCTGATAGCTATATACAAATTATACAGTGTTGCATATCCAGTATGTGTTCTGTCTTTAACAACCAAACAAAAGGTCTGTAAATTTTTAAAACTGCATTTAAAGTGTTCACCCCAAAATCGAAATGTCTTGTTTTTCCAGACCTCAAATATGGTCACCTGATAGGGTTTAAACATTGTTGTGGACATAGAACATCAATTGTGCTGTTTTGCTATTAAAGGTGTGAGGCGAAAACCTGCCAAAACAGGGACAAGCAGTCAGAGAATCTAAACGGAGAAAAGGGAACTTGGAATTAGATCAATTTACAAAACATTGAAGGGATTTGCAGTTTAATGGACTACAGACATTGACTGTCTCCTAGACTAAAAACAAGGCTTTCCTTCTACTGCCTATATTTTTGACTTCTGTCATTCTTTGATTTGATCAGACAGGGCGTACACACAAAACTGCATTTAGTCCAATAACAATCCATGATATTAATAGAATGATAAATAAAGGCAGTTGCTCCATGACACAAGTACGCTCTACTACCGGGACAAAAGCTTACAGCACCTGGTATTCTAGTGGTCTACCATCAAGTACTAACCAGGCCCGACCCTGTAGCTTCCAGATGAGACAGATGAGAGGCGTCCATTCAGGCTGGTATGGCACATGTGAGGAACAACTCTTGAGTACCTCTAAAGTCAATGTGTCACTCACTCTGAAAGGACACAGAAACATATCCACTTTGTGACACAAACTCAGAAAGAAGCTCAACCCTTATTTCCAATATAGATATGGCGCAGTCTTGTTGGGGGGAAGAGGGCATATCTCCTATGTTGATTATGACAAGTTCATTGATAGTTTCTCTGGAAAGCCGGTGATTGCGGACAGATACGAATCAGGCAAATAAACAAAATTCAACAATATTCAAACATTTATTGAACTTAGTGAAATCAATAAATCTATTCAACTTGTTAGAAAATGACTATTTACGGTCGTGATTATGAACAAAATGCATCAAGTGAGTCCTTCCATGAGCTTTTTCCATGTTTTGGAGCCCCCTGTCTGTGTGCATGTATGCGAATCTTGCATGTGTCACTGTAGCCGTTAGCGATGGTACTGTGTGCTTCTTCTGGTAGGAAGGAATGGCTTTCCCAAAACCTTATAAGTAAATGTGCTAAAGTAGCCTATGCCTGCCTGGCAGAATTATACCGTGATCATTTGCATCACTCCAGCAATGTTATTCTACAACCCACTTAACCAATAGTCTCTTCACGAATTTCAACTTGCATTTGGGCTTCCCCCAAAATCTAAATGTTCTTACATTTTTCCCAGACCTACAATGGACCACCTGATATGGTTTAAACATTGTTGTGGACATAGAACATCCAATTGTGCTGTTTTGCTATTAAAAGGTGTACTTTTGAGAAAACCTGCCAAAACAGGGACAAGCGGTCAGAATCTAAGCGGAGAAAGGAACTTGGAATTAGATCAGGCAAAAACATGAAGGGATTTTGTTCCCTAATGGACCTACAAACAGCAAGCTGTCTCTAGACTAGAAGCGCGAGACTTACTTTGCCCCTATATTTTGAGGAAGCATACTATCCCATTATTGATTTGATCAGGGCAGGGCCTTTTACAACTGCATTTAGTCAATAACAATCAACAGTATTAGGGTGATAAATAAAGGCGGTTATCCATGACACAAGAGCACGCTCTACTTGGATAAAAGCTTACAGCACCTGTGCTCTGAAACGTCTCCCATCAAGTATAACCAGGCCAGCTGCTTAGCTTCTGAGATCGGGCCAGATCAGGCGTATTTCAGGATGACATGGCCGTAGCGGGGAACACTCTTGGTACTACATAAAGTCAATGTGTCACTCACTCTGAAGGGACACAGAAAGCATTATCCACTTTGTGACACAAACTATGAAGCTCAACCCTTGCTTTGACAATATATATATATATATATATATATATATATATATTTGAGTCTTACTTCCCAGGAAGAAGCATATATGTGGTTGCCAACCAGTTCATTGACGAGGCCCTATAAATAAACAGTGATTGCTGGACCAGATACAGATCCAGACATTCGGCAATTCAACAATATTCAAACATTTATTGAACTTGGTAAGAAATCTAACAAATCCTATTCAACACAAGCGCAAGCGTTGTTGCCAAGTCAATCATAGACACTGAACAAAATGCATCAGTGATTAAATTATTTTGAACTTTCACAGCGCGGCACAGGAATGCCCCTGTCTGTGTGCATGTGTACGGTCTTGTAGCGATATGTCTACCTTTGTGTAGCGGGTGTGATGATGCTAATGATAACCTTCTTCTAGTAGAGGCGTAGCTTTCCCAAAACCTTCGCAAGTAAATGTTAACTACAAGGCGCTCTGCCTGCCTGGCAGAATTGTCATGATCATTTGCATCCTTGATGTGTTGTTCTACAGCAACACCGCTGTAAATAAAGGAGTCTCTTCCTGGTGCAACTTGCATTTAGGTAACTACACCCCAAAATCTAAATGTCTCTGTTTTTAATTTCTAGGCCGTACCTGATAGAGTTTAAACATTGTTGTGGACATAGAACATCAATTGTATGTTTTATGTAAAAATTGTACTTTTAGGCGAAAACTGCCAAAACAGGGACAAGCGGTCAGCAGGAAATCTAAACGGAAAAAGGGAACTTCAGGAATTAACGAATCAGGCAAAACATTGAAGGAGGTTTGCCATAAGCTAATGGACTACAGACATTGACATCTCCTGGACTAAAAACAAAGGCCCATGTACACTATATTTTGAGGAAAGCACTGTCCATTATTTGATTTGATCTGGGGCAGGGCCTTTAAACTGCATTTAGTCAATAACAATCCATGATATTATTAGGGTAAATAAAGGCAATTTGCTCCATGACACAAACCTGCGCTCTACTGGGACAAAAAGCTTGGCACCTGGCTGTTTCCCAGGCGGTCACCACCATCAAGTACTGGCACCCCAGGTACCACGACCCTGCTTAGCTTCCGAGATCAGGTGAGATCCCAGGGCGTATTCCAGACTGGTATGGCCGTAGCGAGGTTTCTTTCTTAAGGCACACTATAAAGTCAATGTCACTCACTCTGAAAGGGACACAGAAAGCGTATGCTGACTGACTGAAGAAGCTCAACCCTTGCTTACATTTTCCAATATATAGATATATATTTGAAGGCTTGTTGGGGAGGGCATATCCTATGTGCGTTTATGACAAGTTCATTGACTGGGCCCTATAAAATAGGTTACTTGGACCGAATCACGGAATCAGACATTAGCTTGAGGAAATTCAACAATATTCAAACATTTATTGAACTTATTTAGAAATCAACTAAATCTATTCAACTTGTTAAAGCAGCATTCATTTACCCAAGTCAATCATAAGACATAGACAAATGCATCAGTACCAGTTCGTATTTCCATGAACTTTCTGGCACGGCACAGGAATGCCCCTGTCTGTGCATATTAATGTGATGTATGTGACTGTGTCTACACTGTGTAACCACCGTTAGTGATGATGCTAATGATAACCCAACTGCCTGGTAGGAAGGAATGGCTTTCCACAAAACCACTTAGTAAATGTGCCAACTACAAAGTAGCCTATATGCCATGGCAGGGTGTGATCATTTGCATACTCCAGTCAACCATTGTTCTACAGCAACAACTTAACCAAACAATTCTCACCACAATTCGCATGCATTTAGGGTAACTACACCCCAAATCTAAATGTCTTATTTCCCCAGACCTCACAAATGGTCTGATGGTTTAAACATTATTGTGGTATAGAACATCCAATTGTGCTGTTTTGCTATTAAAGGTGTACTTTTTGAGAAGCCGAAAACCTGCCAAAACAGGGACAAAGCGGAACCAGCGGGGAAATCACATGGGGAGAAAGAGACTTGAGTGCTGAATCAGGCAAAACATTGAAGGATTTTTAGTGACTAATGGACTACAGACATTGACTATCTCCCTAGACCTAAACAAGCTGCATATGCCTATATTTTGAGGAAGCACTGTCCATTATTTGGTTTGATCAGGGCAGGGCCTTTACCACAAACTGCATTTAGTTATGTAATCCATGATATTATTAGGGTGATAAATAAAGGCAGTTGCTCATAACAAACTATTGCAGCTCTACTGGGATAGCTTACAGCCTGTTCCCAGGCGGTCTACCATCCAAGTATGAGCCCATTGCTTCAACCGAGATCAGGCAGAGATGGAAGCATTCAGACTAGTATGGCGCAGCGAGAACAACTCTTGGTACACTACTATAAAGTCAATGCTGTCACTCCCTCCCCAAGAAAGGGACACAGAAGTATATCCACTGTGGCTAAACTAGAAGAAGCTCAACCCACCTTACATTTCAATATAGATATATATTTGAGTCTTGTTGGGGGAGGGCATATCCTATATTGATTTATGACAAGTTCATTGACTAGGGCCTAAAATAAAGTGCGGACGAATCACGAATCAGACGATAAACAAATTCAACAATATTCAAACATTTATTGAACTTTTAATGAAAATCAACTAAATCTATTCAACTTGTTGAAACGCATTCATTGCCCAAGTCAATCATAAGACATGAACAAATGCATGAAATGGATATTTCCATGAACTTTCTGTACGGCACGATGCCCTGTCTGTGTGCATGTGTGGTGGTAATATGCACACTTTTGTGTAGCATTGTGATGATGCACAATGATAACCTTCTTCTGGTAGGAAGAATGGCTTTCCCAAAACCTTCGCAAGTAAATGTTAACTACAAGTAACCTCTCATATATAGCAGATTGCCGTGATCATTTTTTGTCAACTCAGTAGCCATTGTTTCTACAGCAACACCGCTTAACCAAACAAGGTCTCTTCTGGTGCACGCTTGCATTTGAGGTAACTACACCCCAAAATCTAAAATGCATTTTCCCAGACCCTCACAAATGGTCACCTGATATGGTTTGAAAACATTGTTTGTGGACATGAACATCAATTGTGCTGTTTTGCTATTAAAGGTGTGTACTTGAGAGCGAAAACCTGCCAAAGCTCAAGGACATGGCATTCATGAGTCCACAGCTGGAGGAAAAGGAACTTGAGGTCTCAGAATCAGGCAAATGTTGAAGGGTTTTTAGTGACCTAATGGACTACAAGACATTGACTGTCTCTAGGCTCCAAAGCAAAGGCTGCATGTACTGCCTATATTTTGAGGGAGGCCTTTCTCTTCTTTCAGGTTAATTCAGGGCAGGGCCTTTACAAACTGCATTGGTCAATAACAATCCATGATATTCCAGGTGTGATAAAGGCAGTTGCTCCATTTGAACTAAATCTGGGACAAAAGCACCGCACCTGGTATTTGGCGGTCTACCATCCAAGTACTAACTGGGCCCGACCCTGCTTAGCTTCCGAGTCAGACCGAGATACAGGCGTATTCAAAACTGTTATGGCGTAAGCGGGGAACAACTCTTGG
>NW_025534799.1:0-139210 GCF_020615455.1 Coregonus clupeaformis
TGGGCCCTGGCTGTGCTGTTCAGCTAGCGGTTCTCTTCAGTGGGAGAGTGTGGTGGTGCATGTTAGAGCCTAGCTCTGGCTGAATAATGGAGGAGAAGGAACGATGCTCTATACCTCTGTCCCCCGGGGACCACATGACATTACACCCAATTATGCACACTTGCCTTGAATGCCACTCAACCCAACAGGGAAAAGTGTCCTTTAAAGAAATGAAGAGGAAAGGGTGAAAAAAACGTTTTGATCTATCCTGTATTCAGCTGGGTATCCGCTGTCTCTTACCTCAGTTCCTCCTGTGCTGCTAGCGTTGAGCTTTGTCCCTCCATTTTGAAAGTGTGTGGTGTGGTTGTGATTATGTATGTACTGTATGCTAACACTAATGTGGTGTCTCTGTCCCTCTGTGTTCCAGGGTGACTCCCACAGATGGATTGTCAGGGATAGGTGCCACGGGGATAGGCACCGCGGCTTCGTCCGCTGCCATTACGGAAGCTCAGGATTCAGCAGAAGCAGCTGCAGAAAATGCTGCAGCTGCTCGTGCCGCTGCTCGTGCAGGTGCTATGTGTGGTTCTGGTGCTATAGGAGGATGCAGTGTAATGTTTGCCACCTCCACACTCTCGCTGCCCATGAGCCAGGGCAAGCCCTCCCTCCGCAGGATCAAGGGCCGCATTCACCGCAGCAAGAGCCTGGACAGCATAGACCTGCTCGACTCCAATGTAAGTTTTAAACGGACTAAATGTATGTGTGGTGGTGTGTGTATGCGTGTGCGTGTTTGTGTGTGCATAAGCGTGTTAAAAAAGTCTATGCCCTTGCTTTCTAATTACAGTTTTCTGAGGACATGGATAATGTGTCACCCTAAAATTTTCAGCAGCCTTTCTAACTCATGAATAATATACATTATCGTAATGTTGCTTACAGTGGGGAAAAAAAGTTTTTTTTCCAGAAAATCACATTGTAGGGTTTTTAATGAATTTATTTGCAAATTATGGTGGAAAATAAGTATTTGGTCACCTACAAACAAGCAAGATATCTGGCTCTCACAGACCTGTAACTTCTTCTTTAAGAGGCTCCTCTATCCTCCACTCGTTACCTGTATTAATGGCACCTGTTTGAACTTGTTATCAGTATAAAAGACACCTGTCCACAACCTCAAACAGTCACACTCCAAACTCCACTATGGCCAAGACCAAAGAGCTGTCAAAGGACACCAGAAACAAAATTGTAGACCTGCACCAGGCTGGGAAGACTGAATCTGCAATAGGTAAGCAGCTTGGTTTGAAGAAATCAACTGTGGGAGCAATTATTAGGAAATGGAAGACATACAAGACCACTGATAATCTCCCTCGATCTGGAAGCTCCACGCAAGATCTCACCCCGTGGGGTCAAAATGATCACAAGAACGGTGAGGAAAAATCCCAGAACCACACGGGGGGACCTAGTGAATGACCTGCAGAGAGCTGGGACCAAAGTAACAAAGCCTACCATCAGTAACACACTACGCTGCCAGGGACTCAAATCCTGCAGTGCCAGACGTGTCCCCCTGCTTAAGCCAGTACATGTCCAGGCCCGTCTGAAGTTTGCTAGAGTGCATTTGGATGATCCAGAAGAGGATTGGGAGAATGTCATATGGTCAGATGAAACCAAAATAGAACTTTTTGGTAAAAACTCAACTACGTCGTGTTTGGAGGACAAAGAATGCTGAGTTGCATCCAAAGAACACCATACCTACTGTGAAGCGTGGGGTGGAAACATCATGCTTTGGGGCTGTTTTTCTGCAAAGGGACCAGGACGACTGATCCGTGTAAAGGAAAGAATGAATGGGGCCATGTATCGTGAGATTTTGAGTGAAAACCTCCTTCCATCAGCAAGGGCATTGAAGATGAAACGTGGCTGGGTCTTTCAGCATGACAATGATCCCAAACACACCGCCCGGGCAACGAAGGAGTGGCTTCGTAAGAAGCATTTCAAGGTCCTGGAGTGGCCTAGCCAGTCTCCAGATCTCAACCCCATAGAAAATCTTTGGAGGGGAGTTGAAAGTCCGTGTTGCCCAGCGACAGCCCCAAAACATCACTGCTCTAGAGGAGATCTGAATGGAGGAATGGGCCAAAATACCAGCAACAGTGTGTGAAAACCTTGTGAAGACTTACATAAAACGTTTGACCTGTGTCATTGCCAACAAAGGGTATATAACAAAGTATTGAGAAACTTTTGTTATTGACCAAATACTTATTTTCCACCATAATTTGCAAATAAATTCATTAAAAATCCTACAATGTGATTTTCTGGATTTTTTTTCTCATTTTGTCTGTCATAGTTGACGTGTACCTATGATGAAAATTACAGGCCTCTCTCATCTTTTCAAGTGGGAGAACTTGCACAATTGGTGGCTGACTAAATACTTTTTTTCCCCACTGTAAATGCTATTCTCTAAACCCCCTGCAGTCAAGTTATAGTTGGTCATGAATCTAAACAAACTCTTTAACTATCATCAAAGGCAACGAAGAGACAATTTAAAAGGAAAATGGTTTTACTCTTTTCCCTGCCAAAATGGAAAACCTGATGACTGTCTTTACTGTACAAATGGGCTTTTCAGTTCATGTAAGTGCCTACACGTAAGTTCAAGTAAGTGCATAAAAGTGAATATTCATAGGGGTGTGTTAATAAACTAAATCATGAATATTGTTATGTAACTTCATGGTTATCTGGGGACAAATAGTACATTATTCACAATCAGCAAATGGAGTTGATATTTTGTCCCTGTTTAAAATGTTTTTGTAAATAGGGCCTACTACCTTTTAACTGTTAGGAAAGATAAAACCACCACATAGCTAGCTGCATTATTTGGTTCCCTAAGGGAGATGGTATTCTAATGGAGTGTGGTGTAAAGCAAAGCTTTGATCTCTGTCCTCATACATTAAAAGCAGTTTCCAATTGAACCTCTTCCCTTACTGATACAGGCTGAACTGAATTCTATAGGCTCTACAAGCCTCCCACTTACGCAGTGATAGTCTGTAAGTACAGTGCCTTAAGAAAGTATTCACACCCCTTGACTTTTTCCAAATGTTGTTGTGTAACAGCCTGAATTTAGAATGGATTAAATATCCCTTTGAGCATAGTGAAGTTCTTATTTACACTTTGGATGGTGTATCAATACACCTAGTCACTACAAAGATACAGGCGTCCTTCTTATCTCAGTTGTCGGAGAGGAAGGAAACTGCTCAGGGATTTCACCATGAGGCTAATGGTGATTTTAAAACAGTTACAGTTTAATGGCTGTGATTGGAGAAAACTGAGGATGGATCAACAACATTGTAGTTATTACTCCACAATACTAACCTAAAAGACAGAGTGAAAAGAAGAAAGCCTGTACATAATAAAACATATTCCAAAACATGCATCCTGTTTACAACAAGGCACTAAAGTAAAACTGCAAAACATGTGGCGAAGAAATTAACGTTATGTCCTGAATACAAAGCATTATGTTTGGGGCAAATCCAGCACAAACATCACTGAGTACCACTTCATATTTTCAAGCACAGTGGTGGCTGCATCATGTTATGGGTATGCTTGTCATCGGTAAGGACTAGGGAGTTTTTTAGGATAAAAAAAAAACAGAATAGCGCTAAGCACAGGCAAAATCCTAGAGAAAACTTTGTTCAGTCTGCTTTCCAACAGACACTGGGAGACAAATTCACCTTTCAGCAGGACAATAACCTAAAACATAAGGCCAAATATACACTGGAGTTGCTTACCAAGACGACATTGAATATTCCTGAGTGGCCTAGTTACAGTTTTGACTTAAATTGGCATGGAAATCTATTGAAAGACTTGAAAAGGGCTGTCTAGCAATGATCAACAACCAACTTGACAGAGGTTGAAGAATTTAAAAAAGAATAATGTGCAAATATTGTACAATCCAGATGTACAAAGCTCTTAGAGACTTACCCAGAAAGACTCACAGTTGTAATCACTGCCAAAGGTAATTCTAACATGTATTGAGGTGTGAATACTTATATAAATTAGATATGTCTGTATTTCATTTTCAATACATTTGCAAGAAGTTCTAAAAACATGTTTTCAATTTGTCATTAGGGGGTATTGTTTGTAGATGGGTGAGAAAAAAATATATTTCATCCATTTTGAATTCAGGCTGTAACAAAATGTGGAAGTCAAGGGGTGTGAATACTTTCTGAAGGCAATGTATGTTGTTATTAAGTGGACCCTCTCGTAGATGGCACACCAGCTATATTAGAAAGCTTGTATGGAAAGGGAAGCAGTGCAACGCAGCCTTGGTAATCATTCTCAGTGACACACACACACACACACACACAAACACACACACACACTCAACCTTCAGTTATGCAATATGTGACTTCTGTCACTTCAGCATTGAGTTCTGCGAAACCTAAAGCATTCCATATGTCCCTGACTGACTGACTGACTGACTGATTTATTCTTCTAAAAAAGAGTAATCTGATAAATAGTAAGCTGCTTGAATCAAGCTCTAAACCATGATAACCCTGGGAATCTGCAGTGGGTTTCTCCTCTCTGGTCATCTCATATGAATTGCTCTGAATGGGGAGAGGGGGATGGGTGTCAGAAAAGCAACCACCGGTTTATGAAGTGAGAGCATGCCAACTTGCCACTAATGCACAAAAAGACTGCTTTTTTAGTGCCACTGGAACACACAGGACATTTCATGAATTAAAACAGCCAACTCTCTTACATAGCCAACATTTTGTAACATTCACCTTACATAAATACACACAGATTTGCACTTGCTTTAGATGTAACTCCTGTCATGAGACGTATTGTGTTTACTGCGCCACTAGAAGCGCCTTGATACAAACACAGACTCAGACATTACCCAGCCCAGTGGAAGAGGAGCCTAAACTAACAGCTTTATCTGCTTGTTTTGTGTTTTTGATGAGGAGGTAATTGGGAGATCATGTATTTTGGTAAGGGCTCATCATTTGGCACCTCTACAGCGGCCGGCCTGTCCTCATGTGTCTGGGTAGGGCCTCATTATTCAGCACCTACACAGCAGCCGGCCTTTCGTCTGTGCATGAGAGGGATTCATTATGACTAAATTTAGAAAAAGCAACATTTGCAGTTCACAGAAGTGAATCCATTATTGATGTGGTGGAGCTGGAGGTGTCAGTAAGGGACGTGCCGTTGGCCCAGGTGGCACAGAGCAGCATGGCTATCCTGAGTGGATACACATTCACGCTCTCACTCACACACATACACACACACTAGTGTTGCACGTTACACCGAAACTTCTGTACTTTTTCGATACTAGAACATGAAAAACGGTTCGGTACTAGAATTTTTGTTACTTTCGGTACTTCTGTCAAATGTGTCTCACGTTGTCTACTGATTGAGAGAATATCACGTCTGTGTATCAGCGCAGCCGATGTCCCCATAGCGCGAGAGCCCGTGCCTGCTCAACTTACTAATTGCTAGCTCTAGCCTGCCATGAAGAACCTCTGAACTGGGAGTCTGGGCTGCATCACCATTTATGCTGCACAGAAGTTAATACACTTGATTAATGCAACACGGCATGTAGAAATGTTGAAACTGCTAATTACTGTTCCCAAAGCAATGTCCAGTACAGGCTAGAACACTACAATGCAAGAAGATACTGGTAGCTTCCAGCTTTGTAGGCTAACTTTCCTTGCTAGCTTACAGCTGAAGCCAACATCAATTCACTAGAGTACCTTGTTTGTGATAATATGCACAACCATAACACAAAATATTGCTGATTACAAAGCTGATTGTCACCAAAAACTGTATTCATTCACTTCGTCTCCCCCGCCTCACGTCTCAAGTCCAAAATGGAAGGTAAACAGATTATTTTTCATCTGTAGCCTCATGAAATCAGCCAAAACAAGTTGAAATTATTGTATAATTGATTAATTAATGCATACATTCAAAAATCTAAAATTTCAGATGTAATGATATTGAACTCAAAAGGTCTGTCTGGATCGTGTGCCATTCTGTGACTTTGACTAATACACCTTCTTGTTTTGCTGTGGTATCGTATTGGTATCAAGTATCGTGAGGGTATTGAGTCTTGTGATACTAAACCTGGTATCAGTATCGAAGTCAAAATTCTGGTATTGTGACAACACTTACACACACACACGTACGTGTGCACACACACACACATAAGAAATGTGCACGTACGAGTGTACACACAGACAAACACACATGCAGACACACACACATATCAACGTGCACGCACATAAACACACATAAAAACACAAATACACACAAACATAATGAGTCCTGGCACGTGTCCCACTATTACAGGTTATATTTCTACTAATAAGAGTGAATATACAGTGCATTCGGACGGTATTTAGACCCCTTGACTTTTTCCACATTTTGTTTTGTTACAGCCTTATTCTAAAATTGATTAATTTGTTTTTTTCCCCTCTTCAATCTACACACAATACCCCATAATGACAAAGCGAAAACAGGTTTTTAGAAATGTTTGCAAATGTATTACAAATAAAAAACAGAAATATTACATTTACATAAGTATTCAGACCCTTTACTCAGTACTTTGTTGAAGCACCTTTGGCAGCGATTACAGCCTCCAGTCTTCTTGGGGGTGACACTACAAGCTTGGCACACCTGTATTTGGGGAGTTTCTCTCATTCTTCTCTGCAGATCCTCTCAAGCTCTGTCAGGTTGGATGGGGAGCGTCGCTGCACAGCTATTTTCAGGTCTCTCCAGAGATGTTTGATTGGGTTCAAGTCCGGGCTCTGGCTGGGCCACTCAAGGACATTCAAAGACTTGTCCCGAAGCCACTCCTGCGTTGTCTTGGCTGTGTGCTTAGGGTCGTTGACCTGTTGGAAGGTGAACCTTCGCCCCAGTGTGAGTTCCTGAGCGCTCTGGAGCAGGTTTTCATCAAGGATCTCTCTGTACTTTGCTCTGTTCATCTTTCCCTCGATCCTGACTAGTCTCCAAGTCCCGGCCGCTGAAAAACATCCCCACAGCATGATGCTGCCACCACCATGCTTCACCGTAGGGATGGTGCCAGGTTTCCTCCAGACGTGACGCTTGCATTCAGGCCAAAGAGTTCAATCTTGGTTTCATCAGACCAGATAATCTTGTTTCTCATGGTCTGAGTATCCTTTAGGTGCCTTTTGGCAAACTCCAAGCGGCCTGTCATGTGCCTTTTACTGAGGAGTGGCTTCCGTCTGGCCGCTCTACCATAAAGGCCTGATTGGTGGAGTGCTGCAGAGATGGTTGACCTTCTGTAAGGTTCTCCCATCTCCACAGAAGAACTCTGGAGCTCTGTCAGAGTGACCATCGGGTTCTTGGTCACCTCCCTGACCAAGGCCCTTCTCCCTCGATTGCTCAGTTTGGCCGGACGGCCAAATGTTTTGGCACCCTTCCCCAGATCTGTGCCTCGACACAATCCTGTCTCGGAGCACTAAGGACAATTCCTTCGACCTCATGGCTTGGTTTTTTTCTCTGACATGCACTGTCAACTGTGGGACCTTATATAGACATGTGTGTGCCTTTCCAAATCATGTCCAATCAATTGAATTTACCACAGGTGGACTCCAATCAAGTTGTAGGAACATCTCAAGGATTATCAATGGAAACAGGATGCACTTGAGCTCAATTTCGAGTATAATATTAAAGGGTCTGAATACTTATGTAAATAAGGTATTTTATTTTTTATATTTTTTTATATTTGCAAGCAAATCTAAAAACCTGTTTTCACTTTGTCATTATGAGGTATTGTGTGTAGATTGATGTTTATTTATTTATTTAATCCATTTTAGAATAAGGCTGTAACGTAACAAAATGTGGAAAAAGGGAAGGGTTCTGAAAACTTTCCAAATGCACTGTAGGCCTTAATAGTGCTATTAATGCTGTAATTTCATATAGGCCTACAGTTTTAACGGCTGAAGTTTATTTTGTCTTTATTGGTGTGTGTGCAATTTTGTTTCATCTATCAGGCTTAAAAGAGTGTTTTACGGTCTGAGTGACAGGATAAGTGTTCTCCAGAGCGTCAATGGCTTTCCTGTTACACCCTGCCAGCCAGGCCCTTGGAGGGTTGCCTATTCTTCAGTCATAGGCCTTCTTTATGTCCTGGTGATTGTATGACTCCACTGAACACAATGTAATATTTCCTTGGCTAGCCACAGGACACCCTTGCATTGAAGACGTGTGTAAAAGGAATACCCACAGGGAACTATTTGAACCACACAACTAACTCTCTATCTCCCTTCTTTTATTCTGTCCCTAGGGGTCATATGCTCCTCAAGTAGGAGGGGAATGTTTCAGATGGTACATGTCAAATCTATTGCTCAAGCTGGAGGAGGAGGTTTTAGCCCAAGGCCTAGCCTGGCTGTCATCTGTGCTGGCAGTCAGTGTTCTTCACTGAAAGATTTGATTTGGAGCACCATGTCACGGCCCCAAATGAGATTGTAAGAGAGAGAAAGAGAGAGGTAGATGTCAGAGAACTGAGAAAGAGCAAGAGAGAGAGAGAGAAAAAATGATATACCAGTGTTTACATGAATTTTGGATTAGATATTTCTATAGAATGTACCAGATATGTTTTTACTGGCCATGGTAAGTCAATGAATCTACCTGAATCGAGGGATCGGGGATAGAGAGAGCGGAAGGGAATCGCAATGATTCTATATGATTTCCTCTTCAAAGCTGAGCCATCCTTCAATCAGGCTACTCTTCAAAGACACTCAAGAGAAGATATTCATAATAGAATCTTCATCTCTCCTTCCTTGCTGCATCATTTCATGTTCTCTCTCCATATTTCAATAGCCTCCCCCGCCATCCAGGCACTATTCCCTCTCGTTTTCCTACTCAGGACTATCACAATGTCACAGGACAATATGAGACAGTTTTCATTTCACCTCACTGAGTTCATAGCCATTGCATTAGCTTCTTCACATGCAGCAGCCGCATTAGCATCCATTTTCTCCCTCACGTAGCCCGGGACCATTGTAAGAGTGGTCTACGAACGGGAGTCAAAAACATGAGTAATTGATTAAGAAAATGATCTACTCCATAATGCAATGTTTTTCTTGCCGTTCCAGCTATTTTTGTAAATGTTAGCGGAGGAGGTAATAAAGGTCCTTTAGCACTGGAGCCTCCAGAAGGTGAATGCGGTAAGAAGGAGGCAGTTTGGAGATGTAACTCACCTGGGAACGCTGTTATTAATTATTCAGGGCAAACCTATGGCTCCCCCATTTGTCTTCTAATGCAAAGCAGCTGCCCTGAAGCAGAGAGGATCGATTATATAGAACAATGCCATGGAACTAAAACGGACTCTCCCTGAGACTAATGAGCTGAGAGGGGAGATTTGTGATCACTTTATGACTTCAGGTATACTGTACTTACCTTTGGACAAAGGAGCACCTTTTAAAGACTCATAATGGAGGTTGTCTAGAAATGTTCCACGTGTCATTGTGC
This sequence comes from Coregonus clupeaformis, assembly GCF_020615455.1. Taxonomy (NCBI): domain Eukaryota; kingdom Metazoa; phylum Chordata; class Actinopteri; order Salmoniformes; family Salmonidae; genus Coregonus; species Coregonus clupeaformis. The sequence continues at coordinate 9,454 of NW_025534799.1, forward strand.
GTTATTGACTTGTCTGTACTGTCCATGAAGAGCCTTCATTTTAACCCCAAACAACAACTGCTCCTGATGACGTGGACGTCGATTAAGGCAGCCCCCTGCACCTCTCTGATTCAGAGGGGTTGGGTTAAATGTGGAAGACACATTTGATTTCAGTTGTGAAACTGACGAGGTATCCCCTTTCCCTTTCATTCAGACTCTTCACCTGTGTATGATAGTTAAGGGGTACAGTAAACAGAGGCAGAGCCCCTTGGTAAACATAGTGTAGTGAGATGGCTAATAACTGCAGCTGCTTTGTGTGCAATGATTCTATTCTGCAGGTGATGAAAACGCCCTGCAAACTCCAGTGAGAGTGCTACGTGCAGAGAGAGAGAGAGAGAGACAGAAGGGAGAGAGAGATGAGGAATGGATTAGAGGAGTAGGGGGATGAATGAGAGGGAGGAGTAGAGGTTATGACATGGATACAGTTTATGAGGAATGAGAGAAAAGTGTGACAACGGGCTGCAGAGTGTTCGGAATAGATTAAGATATTTCCTATGTGTAGGCAGACCCACACACTGATCTTATCACTCACAATTCTCACATGTCTGGGTACTTTGTTCTTAGAACACAACACAGTGAAAAACTGCAATGGATATCAGGGTTAAGGCCTTTCTTACCTCAGAGGAACCATTAGTCGTGTGTGTGCTTGTATGAGTGTGCAGACGTGCATATACTGTATATGTATGTGTACGCACGTGTGTGTGTGTTTGTGAGTGTACACCTGTCTTACAGGTGTAAACATCTAGAATAGGAGGTGTTCGAACAGCCCCACAGAAAGCTGATTATTGCTGAACAATCTGTCTAATTAACACAATGGAGCTTTACGATCTGGGGTCACATGCATCACTTAGTGCAGATCACTGCGCTGATACACTGCCAGTTAGCCCAGTAAACCCAGTCAGTCACGCGTGTGTGTGTTGGGACTGTAGTCTGTCTGTGTTGCTTTGGCTTATTCTGTCGTGTCAGAGGCCCAGCTGTGGAGCGGTCAGGTGCCTCCTGCTCCAGGGTAGCACTACAGCACGCATCCAACCTCCAACACACTAACACACGGGAACACACACATTTATGTACAAGCGTATATGTGTGCACACACGCACATGATAACACACACGCTACCTTTGCCACACATGCAGCCCATGCCGATTTCACTCAGGTCTGTTTTTATCGTAATATAATAAATATAGCTCATGGAAATACAATAGATCTAAGAATATATCATTGTATTCATCCTTGTCTGGTGCATTAGGTGTAGATGAAGTGCTTGGTGTCTGCTGAACACAAGCGAACAAGTACAAAAATAAACAAACAAACAATGGCGGGCGGCACATGGAGTCTGGATTAGCTGGCAGCCTTTCAAATTGACCACAGATGTGCGTTACTGTGCTCTGAAGCCTCTGGGGTCCCTGCAAATTCATGTGTTCTTGACACTGATACCTACCTAACAAATAGTGCATTATTAGGCTGTAATCACGTTGTTTTTAACATTGAGAAGCACACAGGCACATCACACCCGCACTTCACACACACACACTGCAGAATGTCCTGTGGATAAGGCTATCCGTAGTCATAGCCAAACCCCTATAAAAAAAATAAAAAATCAATCGCTTTGGTACTATTTCACAAGTATGTGGTGAATATTCTAAACTCTTAGTACAAAACTCCAAACTGGTTACACTTGCAACAAAGCAAGTCTCATATTCAAAACTATTTATTGTGCATTAATTCTGTTTGAAGTCATCTTTCACCACAAAACCATCGATCCAAAGTTTACTGTGAAATATCATGAGAACGTTGATTCAATCACCAAAACACAACATAATGATATCTTCTCAATGTAATTATTTTAACAACCAGTTAATCCAATAGCAAAAAATGCAAGATGCAGGTTTCAAAATTGTCCTTTCAATGTAATATACTACAGTACAGTAAATTACAGTACATTACACTGTTTTCACATTAGGCAATACATTTGCACTACCCATTAAAATTAACTGAACATCAAATTTCCATAATTTCTATCCCAAGGTGTGATCATTGAAGACATATTTTACAATCATTGTTGCAAAAAAAATGTGGGAAAAACCTTTTGGCATGGCGAATCTAGGCCTGACATAGGTCTAGATTGATGTCATTGCATGCCTCATCCATGGCTGAAGGAGGTTGGTACGCTCATGGGGATGGCAATCATACATCTCCCATTATTGTAATCATGTATTGTATTTTTCAGTATTGTATTGTACTTATGTATTGTAGACTCAATTTGTCTAGTTGAATGAACATATGAAACAAATTGAGTAAACACATCATTTAAGTTGATAAAAAATGTTTGCCTACGTTTTCTCATGTTGGAGTTTAGTTTGGACCAACTAAAAACGTTCAGGGAACACTTTGTCCGAAAAGTTGAGTAAACTAAAGAAAGTCTGTGGAACCAGTTACTTCATAATAATTAGTTGAAACAACTAGATTAGTGGGTGTTTTTTTTAAATTATATATATTTTATTTATTTATTTACAGTGTATGAACATGTATTTCAATGTGAAACATGTTTCATTTCTAGATGAAACACTGATTAAGTCTGGTGAAAAAGTGACTATGATTTTGTGGGTTGTACTTAGTTAATACAAAATGTGCTTAGAGTAATTTTTTTGTTGTTGCCTTTTTGATGATCTGTTTTGAGTTTTGTACTAAGAGTTGTGAAAATGTACCACGTACTTATGAAAATTGCCTACATCCTTCCCCCATAGGAGCTGTTTACCCTTGACATCACATTGTCCTTCTATTAATTTGCACATACAGCGTACACACACACGATTATACACACACGATTATATAAATATACACACCTACACACAAACGATCAAGCCCGCGCTCATCTCTGTCGTGTTCAGCCATGTTTGAATCCCTCTAACCACTGTTATGATAATGGTATTATTGTGACCTTTTCCACACAAGGTTAGGCTCATTTCCTTTGAAGTCAGACAATTCAGAAAATTTATTGAACATTCAAACCATGAACCCAGAAAACTCAATAGAAGTTTTTTTTACGCTGTGGGATTTTTTTTCAATTCATACATGGTGATTTAAGATGGATTTGACCCTAACCCTGTGTCCATTATTATCCTTACCTATCTTTTAAGAGGATTTCACAAATGATCAGGTGCCACAATCAGAGAGTTTCTCTGCAGGTTTATTTCCCCCTTTTCTGATTGGCTGGTGAACGTAATAATGTAGGCTACAGCTTCAGATTTGTTCCCTTTTTCTCCCCAAGTCTCGTATCTTCCATGATATACTAGCCAGTGGTGTTGCGTTGCCAAACTCAGTACACAACGAAGCTGGAATGGAGCTTCACTGGCCAGGAACAGTATATGATTGGCCTCCCCGGTACCATTCAGACCTATATCAAAGAGAAAGAGAACAGCCCTTAAGTGTGCTCTACTGCCAGTGTTCTTCCACACTGTGTATTATTCCTTGGAGGTGCTCTATCACCCCTGTGTTGCATGAGCTCTCATTACAGCCCTTATAGATGTTTCCTTTTTAATGAAGATAAGAGGAATTAAAGACACCACCATTTCTCACAGAGCAACAGAACAGACGCTGTCTCTCTCTCATGTTTCTAATGTTTGGTCCTTCCTCTCAGTGTAGCTATTCATTTCTAATGGTGCCGGGAAGTTCATGACAGGCAAGGAATCAGAGCAGATATTCTATAGATAGCATGACGATCTATAGGTCCACTTGAGTAGCCTGCCTGCCTGTGTACTGTACAAGGATACCTTATTGTCTTGTGCATGCAATCCTTTGGGTGTACTGTACACATTAAATTATACAATCAAGTACTGTGTAAGCATGAATTCATACTGTATGTGTGGGCGGTGCGGGATGCCTGCAGGCTTTTGTGCATGTTTGTGAATGTGTGTTCAAATTAGTATGTTAGGCAGTCTTCTTTCCTCTGTAAGGTATTGATCTGTCACATTATAGAGTCTGCTGATCAGCACTGCATACAGGCGGCCAGGCAGCGCGGAGGGGTGGATGTTTGTAGAGTTTTGCTTGAGAGAGACAGAAGCTTATTCCAAGCCATGACTACAGCCCCACCCTGTGCCTTGGTATTGATATAAGTGGACAGGGCCAGCCGATATTGTGTGTGCCTGTGTGTTTGTTTACAGAGGTAGGGGCTGCAGGAGATAGCTGTACTGTACTGTATCCAAGTTGTAACATACAATACAGTACAGTAGTTCGCCCTGCAGTGTTTTCAAATTCTACGGACCATGACAGGATGGCACCCTATCAGTGTAGGGGAGTAGTGAACAACTAGTAATTAAACTACATTTTGCAGTATCTTGGTGTTAGTTGAACTAAATTCAAATCCAGGTAGTGTATTCAGTAGTGAATTTCTTTTTTTGCCATGTAGCAGTGTAGCTAACTTTTTTTTGCAAAAATAAAATAAAATAAAATACTTTCTCTTTCGGCATCTGACCTGCCTAATTCTCACTTGAAATATAGCTTTTGTGTTTTATACGCTAAATTACACATTCTGTTAACATATGTCCCCAAAGTTATCAGTTCTTGCAATTTGTAGTCTATCACATTTACATATGATAATTTGTCACAAAATAGTTTGGATGTAGTGAACTACTTTTTCAAAGTAAATTGAGTTGTAGTAAACTACATTTTTCTTAAGGGTAGCTTTAGTGTAGCTTAACTTCTTGCAGTGTGAAGTACAGAGTTGATTATAGCATGCACATCTTGGTGGGGCATTTTATTTTTATTTTTTATATGCATGCCAGCAAAGCCACTACACAATACAACACAACACTAAACAATACATTAATTGCACTATAACGGTGACAAATGGTGCCCACAAACTGTTAGGGCCTACATAAAGCTGTCTCAACAGCAGAGTCCCAACACCTCACCACTGCTACACATGATCAGCGGAGCCTTGTCTGGTAGGGAAACAGTTCATTCAGCCTCATTTACTGCCTTAAAAAAAAAAAACATAGCTGATATGGCTGACTTGCTTAAACAAATGTGGTTTCTACTTATAATTGAGATGTACAAACTATGGCATAAGGGTACGATGAGTAGATAAGAGGCAATCAGTAATTTCGATTAAGACATTAATGAGCGAGGTAGGATGGACGTAGTCAATATAACTATTTGTTCAGCACTTTTGTAATGTACAGCGACAGAATTCAGAACATGGGCCGTTCTTACAGTATTCTCCCTGTACACCAAGTCAGAACCGTAGGATAAATAAAGGGGGCATATAAGCAGACAATGAAAGCTCTTACAATATTCGATGATTACATTTCTCTAAAACAGGCTAAAGGCTTCATGTGCACAACCAACAGCTAACAGCTTACTACACAACATACACTTAATATTACTTTCATAGCTACAGTATACATACAGTACCAGTCAAATGTTTGGACACACCTACTCATTCAAGGGTTTTTCTTTATTTTTACTATTTTTCACATGGTAGAATAATAGTGAAGACATCAAAACTATGAAATAACACATATGGAATCATGTAGTAACCCAAAAAGTGTTAAACAAATCAAAATATATTGTATATTTGAGATTCTTTTTTTTACATTGTTTGCAAACTGATATGTGACACGTATTAATGCCAAAATAACATGCAAAACAGGCAACCCCAAAAAACAAAACAACAACAACAAATATGTATATATATTTTTTTTGCTACAAAGGTGGGGCTCAAAACAAGAGCCCCACCTGCCCTAAATGAGCAGTCCCCACTGGTGAAGTAATTGGTAGCTAGGTAAACTATATTTTCAGAGTAGCTTCCCCAACGCTGCTGCCTATAGGCATGTGTGTTTTCAAGGGTATGGCGCTGGAGGAAACAAGCCCTCTTGCCGTGCCCTTCCAGCCTTTCCAGCACCTTCCCTGTTGGGAGGCTAATGGAGCCTAGCTGAGGGTAATAAGTAATTGAAGTGTGTGATTGACTGGACAATCAGCCCCAACAGTTGAGTAGGCTGCTGCTGCTCCCATTTGAGGGGGAGAGGACTGGAGACAGCAGCAGTGTCACGATCGTCGGGAACAGAGGACCAAGGCGCAGCGTGGAAGGTGAACATACTTTTATTTAATGATACACGAACAAAAACAACAAAACGATAACGTGACGTCCTTGGCTCAAACACAACCTAATAGGAGCAAGATCCCACAAACACTGTGAGAAAACTGGCTGCTTAAGTATGGTTCCCAATCAGAGACAACAAGCAACTGCTGATACACGTTGCCTCTGATTGAGAACCACACTGGCCAACATAGAAATACTAAACTAGAATGAAACAAATGAAAACACACCCTGGCTCAACATACTAGAGTCCCCAGAGCCAGGGCGTGACAGTACCCCCCCCAAAGGCGCGGACTCTGACCGCGCCAACCAAACACCACAGGGGAGGGACCGGGTGGGCACTCCGCCTTGGCGGCGGATCCGGCTCCGGGCATGATCCCCACTCCCTCTCTAACCCCCCAAAGTACCCCTGGTCCGGTCTGACCCTGCTGACCGGAGCTGGACTGCACACTGGTGGAGCGGATTGCTCTAGCTCCGGCGTGAAGCAGCTGACCCGTGCCGAACCAGGCACCGGTGGAACAGGCACGGGCTGTGCCGGACTGACGACGCACACCACTGGCTTGGTGTGGGGAGCAGGAACGGGCCGAGCCGGGCTGACGAAACGCACCCCTGACTTGGTGCGGGGAGCAGGAGCGGGCCGGACCGGGCTGACGAAGCGCACCACTGACTTGGTGCGGGGAGCAGGAGCGGGCCGGACCGGGCTGACGAAGCGCACCACTGACTTGGTGCAGGGAGCAGGAGCGGGCTGACGAAGCGCACCACTGACTTGGTGCGGGGAGCAGGAACGGGCCGGACCGGGCTGACGAAGCGCACCACTGACTTGGTCCGGGGAGCAGGAACGGGCCGGACCGGGCTGGCGAAGCGCACCACAGGCTCGATGCGGGGAGCAGGAACAGGCCGGACCGGGCTGGCGACGCGCACCACAGGCTCGATGCGAGGGACAGGAACAGGCCGGACCGTACTGGGGACACACACCACTGGCCCTAAGCGGGGATCAGGAACGGGCCGGACCGGACTGGTAACACACCCCAGTACCTCTCGCCTTGCCTCTACACTTTCCTTCCCCTTTGTGACCAGTGGCCCCCTTAACCTGGCGGCCTCCTCTGCCAACCCGCTGGACCGCTCTATCGCGGCCTCCTGCTGCCCCGTCGTCCACGGCGTGAGCCCCCCCCTAAAAATGTTCTGGGTGTCTCTCCTCCCCGTGGACCAGGCCTCCAGATCTCTCGCCAGACTCTCACCCCACTGCTCCAAAGTCCAACCTCTCTGCTCTTCACTTGGCTTGGCCCAGTCGAGACTCTTACTCCACTGCTCCAAAGTCCAACCTCTCTGCTCTTCACTTGGCTTGGCCCAGTCGAGGTTGCAAAGGCGATCCGCTAGAGATTCCCCTGGCGATGGCTCCTGGACACGCTGCTTGGTCCAGTTTTGGTGGGATCTTCTGTCACGATCGTCGGGAACAGAGGACCAAGGCGCAGCATGGAAGGTGAACATACTTTTATTTAATGATACACGAACAAAAACAACAAAACGATAACGTGACGTCCTTGGCTCAAACACAACCTAATAGGAACAAGATCCCACAAACACTGTGGGAAAACTGGCTGCTTAAGTATGGTTCCCAATCAGAGACAACAAGCAACAGCTGATACACGTTGCCTCTGATTGAGAACCACACTGGCCAACATAGAAATACTAAACTAGAAACGAAACAAATGAAAACTCACATCCTGGCTCAACATACTAGAGTCCCCAGAGCCAGGGCGTGACAAGCAGACTGGTTGGGGCTAAAAGACTCAGGTTAAGATAATGTTTGGTATTTTAAGTAATACTTGAAGTTTCTTATTTGTAAGCATTTCTGTTGAGCAATTATGAAATAAAACTTAAGTTTGAACAAGGGTTGGGTGATGTCTGGAATGACACATCATCCCAACGACCTGTCCAAACGTCTTTGATATACGATTGAATCTTCTATTTTTTTAACCAGAGGCAGGTGGGAGCGCTTCGTTGCGTTGCCTAGCAACGCAGTAAATGGATCTGTACCGATAACTTTTAATGGTGATTCAATGGTGATTTCGGACCATTTCAACTGAGATCGAGTGCGCATTTTCACCATAGAAGACATCACTTGGCAGTCTTGTTGGGAGAGCTAAGCAAACAGTCACCCTCAGTGCGCAACAGCGGGCCAGTGTAGAGCTCACATCCTTTCTACTCTATGATGTCATCGTAGGAGATGATGACCCACTGGTATGGTGGAGAGGGAATGAGGGTGTCTTTCCGCTCTTGGCCAACGTCGCCCTCAAATACCTCTGCATCTGTGCAAAAAGCGTTTCGTTTGAACGTGTTTTCAGTAGGCCTACAGCAGGCAATATTGTTACCCCACCCAGTCTATCAAAGCCAGAAAAGGTGAACATGCTTGTGTTCCGTGCCAGAAACCTTTAGGTAGGTTAATAGATAATGAAAAGGAAAATAGTCCGAATGGTTCTTCATTGCGTTCACAGATGCGTCTTATTCGAAATAAATGTAGCCTAGGCTAGAATATTCTGTTGTGTGCCATAAACTTATTTGTGCTGTAATTTATTTTGTTAATTTCGTACATATTTTGTTTACTTTATTGATTTTGTAATTTGTAGCCTATGCAAATGTGAGTTATTCTTTTTATAGGCAACATTTATTTTTTGTTCCCGCATACTGAAAGCGCTGCTGTGTAATGCCCGTTGCGCAATTCAAGGATATGAATAAACACTTCCACAATAATATAAATATCTGTTTAGAAGTTTAACTTGTACAAGTAACGTTTACTGCTAATTTTATTGACAGTAGCTAGTGTAGGCCTATATTATTGGCCGTTTTGTTTGCAAGGATTTGTTTTTCCTAAAGCTTTGGTCAGGTGGAGGCCAGAAACGTAAGGTTTGTTTAAACTTCCCATTCGATTATTCTATGTTGCAATTGTTGGTTCTCTCTCTCTCTCATTACCATATGTTTTTATTTAGGCTATTCACAAACAGCTTTCTGAGATGGAAATGTGTTACTGGCCTAGATTAATTTGAAAGTTGATCATGAAAGATATGCCTAGACCAACAAGTCACATTCAAATAAAATGGGGATTGGGACAAAAAGGGAAATTAAGCTTTTAAAACAAGCCAGACAACAGAGTGTACACTGCAAAAGGCACATGATCATCCGACATTGGAGGGGTGAGGAAGAGAAATGTTTTCTGACATTTTGCGCAGATTTTGGCACTCTGCTCGGTCTACAATCAACATTGTAGGCCTACTCTTGCATAATGTTAATAGTAGGCTACCTACATATTTATTGAAAAAGGCTATGGCAAATAGGAATAGGTAGGTAATTTGGCGTGTCGCCCGGCTGTGAGCTGCACTGTTGTGCTGTGCCTGACTCCGGGCGGAGCCAGTCAAACATCTTGATTTCCGATTATATCGTAATATCGCCCAAACCTAGTTTGAACCGTTTACTCTGCCTCACTGAGCCTCTGTACCTGAGACCCACTTAGCTCTGGTCCGTGGTAGTGGCCTCTCCCCAGGCTCTGTCACAAAGGGTAATAATAAATATTTTTATTAATCTCCCTGGGGATGGCCTTGTTTTGCTTTTTGTATAAGCAGGGAGGGGATTGTGCAACCAGAAAAATACTTACATATATTTTCAGTTATAGTTATTGTACACATTATTGTGAATATACATGTTGATATGGTTAATTCCTTTGTGCAAGTGTAAGGTGTTTTCCATGCCTGAGTGTGTGTAAATGGGGACCACAGCAGGGTGAGAGATAAGATGGATCCTCTCTAACAGGTTCACCAGTCTTTAAAATGTTCCTGCCTTGGCATGCCCAAATAAATTGATTCTGAAAGCTATGATTTGAGGCTCCCCTCCCCCTCGGTCTGTTTCCATGGCAACAAGGTTTGCTGCAGTAGTAAAAATAAAAGAAGAGGAACCAATCTAGGTAATTTATATGAAGAGTGTGCAGTGGTGGTGTGCTGCAAGCTCCCCAATTCAATGTGCTCAGTCAAGAAGGCTGAAATGTCTTGGAGCTAAAATGGGCATTTATTCTCATTCCAAGCCATGGCGACATTTAACTGGGCCATTTGTCTCTGCATACCCTGTGATGCTGCTGGGTTTTAGGAGAATAGGACATATGAGACATTGGCTGAAACTGAAGGGCACAGTGGTTGTTATCTCTTATTCAGTACGCTCATCATTCCATGCCATCATTTTAGATGTGCTTCAATATATTGCAGATGTGTAATGACCTTTTCTCCCCCCCCAAGGGCTTTGACACCTTAGCTGATGACAATACACATATCTCACTTATGAAATTATCTTTGCATATTATGGAAAAAAGACATTGGTAGTGCATGATGAAGGGAATACAGTAACAGTATGCAGATTAGTGCTGCAGCAGCAGCCTCTGTAAAACCTGAAGTGGAGTTAATATCTTTGTTGTCTGCATTTCCCCACCACCTATATTGTGAAACATTCTCTCTCCTTTTTTTCAGATTTCCTTTAAATGTGTAATGTACCCATTATCCAGTGGCAGTTCCAGCTGCAAAACCACAAATACATCTCCCTCCGCTCTGCTCTCCTCTCCCAGCTTCTCCACTTCACTCTTGGGTTTCTGATTTCACATTTGACTTTAACTTTCAGTATGAACTAAATTGACTAGAAATGTGAAACTTTGTATGTAAGTGACCTGCCCACTTACTCGAACGTGTACATCGTTTCGGAAAAAGAGGACAGAAATATGAGCGCCCGATCGTTGCCAAATTTGCTTTTTTTAAGGACAAAGCTATGGTGAAAAGCCTGGGAAAAAGACTTGCTGGCACGAAAATAGGCATGAATGATCAGTTCCCGAAGGAGATTGTAGAAAGGCGCAAAGTTCTGTATCCAATCTTCAAGGAAAACAGATTAAAAGGGAAACGTGTTGCACTAGTGGTGGATAAATTATATATTGACAACCAAATGTTCAGAGACACAAAGACTACTCCATGGCTATTCTAAAAGTTGTAATGGAGGAGTCAAATATTGGAGCACCTGATACTAGCAATGATAGGGATTGTAATATTAAATAATATTTATAGTAAGTATAGTATTTTATAAATGGATAAAACGATATAACAAGCAGAATAATACATCTTTATATACAAATAATTAGAACATGGATTTTTTGGCGGGCGGTTGTTGTTTTGGCGGATGGTTGTTGTGGTTGGTCCTGTGTTCTCTCTGGCGTCCTTTCCCCCTTGCAGCAGATGTGGATGCGGGTGCGTTTGCACGCTCGGCCCATTTCTTCCGCAGTCAACCATGTGGTGTGCATTTTTGTGTTTGAAAAGGTACGGCGTTAAGTGAGTGAGAGGGGAAATGGTTGCATATCCCAGAGCCGACCGGGGGTCTATGAACAGGGGTAGTGAGAGAGAGCTTTCAATTTTGTGTAGATGAGGGATATACATTTTTAAATATAGTAAACATCTAATCTAATTATTCATTGTCCTATCATGATGGAAAGATCCCTAACCCTATAACCTGGACACCCACCTGAGCGACCCATACACCAAAGAGAAGTTCCCATCTATTTTATGGACCTGCTGTGAATATGCAGCCTAAATAGAGAAATAAATGCGGTCAGAGACCTACTTGAGCAGCACCGCCCCCTCAAGATTCTGAGCCTGCCTGGCAGGGTTGGTCCTACAAAGCCAGAGCCCCCTGATGGGAGAGCATAATATACAAGGAAATTCTCAAAGCTGCTAATGAGAACCTTGACGACCTTTTACCTAGCCGGTGGGGATTCCGGTGGGGTACGCCCACCCAGGTAGTGGCAGTGCTGGCAACACTGGCTGCAGTAACCCATGGGGGAGGGGGTCACACTCGGACAATCAGAGCGGGGGTTTATCATTGTGGCCCAGGTGGCACAAAATAATCAAAGGTCTGACCGCATGGAGATGCTTGGGAAAATGGTTACAACAGGGGATCAGAGTGTTTGTGTCTCAGGTGAAGAGGGTGGATCTGATCTCCATCACCTAGGACTTGACATAGATTAAGTAGATTAATCAAATCTCACATTGTTGTCAATTTCTGCTCAATTTGCATGCTTTCTCAATCAGCTTTAACTGTATGTGCACTCGTAGATCAAGTTATTTCTCGAGTTGGGCTCTGGGATATAACAGCCGTTGAGTATTGGATTTTATGGTGGATTGTGGAGGAGGGGGGTTGAGTGTGTTGGAGTATGTGAGTATGTGCGTGTGTGCTGGTCTGGCATCTGTTGTGGGGGGGGGTGGGGATGTTGGGGGGGGGGGTATGGGATGGACCGCGGGAATTATTTGCTAGGATAATAATTGCTTGTCAATGAATTAAATGTAATACAATGGCAATCCTGGTTATATGTTAGAATCCTATGCGTGAACTGCCGACATTATTACGCATATTAATTGATAATGATGGAAAATAGGATATGCATAATAAAAAATAAAATAATAGTTATATAGATATATATATATAGAGGTGAAAGCATTGGAAATGCTTTTGGCGGTTAACCTGCTTCTGTTTTGTGGGTGGCACTGTGTGCTGTTTTCGATGGATGGGTCCTGGCCTCTTAGGGCCTTAGGGATACGGAGGGACGTGGGGGGATGCTGATCACTGGGATGACGGCTCAACTTGGGATGGGGAGGGGCTTTAGCGGGGGAATTAGTGGAGAACAATTGAAGGGTTACTCCGTAGCAATGCAAATATCACGGTACAGCTATATGGACACTCAATCATTACGCTATTTTTTATTGGTAAATTTACAAACATATATAATGATAAATAGACTTGAAACTTGTATCTCATTATGGTGTATGGTGAAATAAGTATAGCCAGTTATAATTGTAATGGCTTAGCTGATAATAACAAAAGAAGAACAATATTTACATGGCTCAAAGAGAAGGAATATAATATCTATTGTATACAGGAAACTCATTCAACAATTCGAGATGAAGTAGCGTGGAAAAAAGAATGGGGGAAATATACTTCTCCCATGGGCAAAGAAATTCAAAAGGGGTGATGATATTAATTAATAGTAATTTCGATCCGAATGTGCAAATTGTCCAAATAGATACGCAAGGTAGATGGATTATTTTAAATATGGTATTGGACAATAAACAGATATGGCTCATTAACCTTTACGGACCAAATAATGATGATCCACAATTCTTTGACAATATATATAATAAATTATCAAGCCTGCAAGCAACTCAAGACAATATTATTATGGTGGGGGATTATAATACTGTTTTAAATAGCTCAATGGACCGAAAAGGAAATCACACCACAAACAATCACCCACATGCTCTTAAGGAAATTGTGAATGTCATGGATACATTAGAACTAGTAGATATATGGAGGCTTAAATATGCTGATCTAGTGAGATATACATGGCGGAGACTGAATCAAGCTAGTCGTCTTGACTTCTTTCTTATCTCATTCTCGTTGGCACCAAAAGTAAAAAAAGTGTTGATAGGGGACAGAATGCGGTCGGACCATCATATAATAGGCATATACATTACTCTGACTGAATTTCCACGTGGGCGAGGATATTGGAAATTTAATCAAAGCCTATTAGATGATAATTTATTTATAATTAGAACAAAGGAATTTATAACTGACTTTTTCCAACATAACTTAGGTACAGCGAATCCCCTTATTGTATGGGACACCTTTAAATGTGCCTTTAGAGGCCATGCAATTCAGTACTCATCTCGAAAACAAAAGCAATTTAGGTCAAAAGAGTTTATACTAAGAAAGGAAATAGAAAGTCTAACAGAACAGATAGATGGCAATAAAAACTGTAACATAGAGGCTCAGAATAAATTAGAGGAAAAACAAAAAGAAATGGAAAAACTTATTCAAGAAAGATCAAGTGTAATATATTATAAAAATAAAGCAAACTGGATGGAATATGGGGAAAAATGCACAAAATTCTTTTTTAATCTTCAACATAGGAATGCTACCAAAAAGAACTTAATGAAACTGGTTACAATTGACGGAGTCACCCATAATTCACCTAATGATATTTTGAAGGAAGAAACAAAGTATTTTAAGCATATGTTTTCTTTTCAGTCGCCTCCATCTCCTCTAACTGAAGCTAATTGTAGAGATTTTTTTTCCTATTGATAATGTCAAATTAACAGCCACACAGAAAGACTCATGTGAAGGTGAAATTACAGAGGAGGAACTTCTGGATGCAATTAAAGACTTTAAGTCCGGGAAAACTCCAGGGGTTGGATGGCATACCAATCGAGGTATACCAAACCTTTTTGAAATACTAAGAGGACCGTTATTAGCATGTTTTAACCACTCCTATGTAAATGGTAGATTATCTGACACTCAAGAAGAAGGTCTGATCTCATTATTACTGAAACAGGATACAAGTGGAAAATATAAAGATCCAGTCCATTTACAAAATTGGAGGCCCCTTACACTTCAGTGTTGTGATGCAAAAATCCTAGCAAAATGTATAGCGCATAGAATTAAAAAGGTATTGTCGGATATTATTCATTCTAATCAGACAGATTTTTTACATGGAAGATACATTGGAGACAATATAAGGCAAGTATTGGAAACAATAGAACACTATGGAAAATATGGGAAACCAGGCCTGCTATTCATAGCAGACTTCGAAAAGGCATTTGATAAAGTTCGACTGAATTCATATATAAATGCCTGGAGCATTTCAATTTTGGAGAATCTCTTATAAAATGGGTCAAAATCATGTATAGTAACCCTAGGTGTAAAATAGTAAATAATGGCTATTTCTCAGAAAGTTTCAAACTGTCAAGAGGAGTGAAACAAGGTTGTCCACTATCGGCATATCTATTTATTGTGGCCATCGAGATGTTAGCTATTAAAATCAGATCCAATAATAATATCAGAGGATTAGAAATACAGGGCTTAAAAACAAAGGTGTCATTGTACGCAGATGATTCATGTTTTCTTTTAGATCCACAACTAGAATCCCTCCACAGCCTCATAGAGGATCTAGATACATTTTCTAACCTCTCTGGATTAAAACCAAATTATGACAAATGTACTATATTACGTATTGGATCACTAAAAAATACAATTTTTACATTACCATGTAGTTTACCAATAAAATGGTCTGATGGTGATGTGGATATACTCGAATACATATCCCAAAGGAAATAAATGATCTCACTTCAATAAATTTTAATAGAAAGTTAGCAAAAATAGATAAGATCTTACTACCATGGAAAGGAAAATACCTGTCAATTTGTGGAAAAATCACCCTGATTAACTCTTTAGTATTATCCCAGTTTACCTATTTGCTTATGGTCTTGCCTACGCCTAGCAAACAGTTTTTTAAATTATATGAGAAAAAAATATTCAATTTTATTTGGAACGGCAAGCCAGACAAAATTAAAAGAGCATATTTATATAATGAATATGAATTCGGAGGACAGAAATTATTAAATATTAAAGCATTAGACCTATCACTAAAATCTTCAGTCATCCAAAAGTTATACTTAAATCCGAACTGGTTCTCAAGCAAATTAGTAAGATTGTCTCACCCACTGTTCAAGAAAGGCCTTTTTCCCTTTATTCAGATTACAACCTCTCACTTTCAGTTATTTGAAAAGGAAATAATCTCCCAAATGTCACTATTTCTAAAACAAGCCATAGAAAGTTGGTTGCAATTTCAATTTAATCCTCCAGAAACGACAGAACAAATAATGCAACAAATATTGTGGTTAAATTCAAATATACTAATTGACAAAAAACCTATATTTATTGACAGAATGTTTAAAAAAGGTATAATCTTCGTAAATGATATCATCGGTAGGACTGGTGGAGTTATGTCGCACATGCAGCTAATAAAAACATATGGAAATGTCTGCTCTACCCAAAATTACAACCAAATAATTGCAGCCTTACCGCAAAAGTGGAAGAGGAAAGTTGAAGGGGGAGAAAGTAAGGAACTTGTCTGTCGGCCTTGCATTAAAGAACATAATTGGTTAAGGAAAACTGTGATAAATAAAAAAGTATATCAGTTTCACTTAAGGACCAAAGGATTGACAGCAGTCCCATATAGATTGCAAAATAGTTGGGAAGAGATCTTTGACGTACCGATCCCATGGCATAGTGTTTATGAACTGACACGCAAAAAACGACACCCGATTCAAAAATTAGAATCTTTCAATTTAAATTATTATATAAAATTCTTGCTACCAATAGAATGTTATTTATATGGGGGATACAATCTTCCCAGCTCTGCAGATTTTGCTGTGAAGAGATAGAATCATTAGATCATTTGTTTTGGTTCTGTCCATTTGTAGCTTGTTTTTGGACACAGGTCCAGGAATGGCTAAAGGATTGCAATATTTACCTGGAACTAACCTTGCAGATAGCATTACTGGGTGATCTGAAAAGTCATAGTCAATCAATCAATAATATAATAATACTTTTAGCAAAAATGTTTATTTTTAATTCACAATCTGTAGAAGCAATGAGAATAGAAAGGTTCAGAACTTTTGTAAAACATCACAGTATGGTTGAAATATATATGGCAAATAGAAATCCTATATGGATGGTGTTAAGAGATAGATGGGAGGTATTGAATAGAGTTGAAGGATGGGACTAATAACAAATAACAACAAATAATAACAAAGATAGCTAATAATGTAAGCATACTGTGTCCATAATAAGTATATAGGTTGTATGTTGGGAGCTTTTGGGAAGGAGCACAGTTAGAAAGATATGGCATTTAGAAGCAAACCGGATGGACATCATGAAAATGATCGGAGAGGTT
This sequence comes from Coregonus clupeaformis, assembly GCF_020615455.1. Lineage (NCBI taxonomy): Eukaryota > Metazoa > Chordata > Actinopteri > Salmoniformes > Salmonidae > Coregonus > Coregonus clupeaformis. The sequence continues at coordinate 26,397 of NW_025534799.1, forward strand.
GAGAGTAGAAGAAGTTCAGGAGCAAAAAAATAGATAAATATGTATATGTGTGTATGTATATATGTATATATATATATGTATATATATATATGTATATGTGTATATATATATATATATATATATATATATATATATATATAGATATAGAATTATTGTAAAATTAACTCTGTCCATAAGGTGTAGATAGTAAGTATAGACCGGAAGTAGAGGCCTGGGCGTTGTTGTTCACTAATTTACTCCAAGTAGGGAAAGGATGGAGGGGTTGAAAAGTAATAAAGGGGAATATATATATATAAAAAATAAAAAAAAACATGGGGGATTGGAAGTGATGCAGACAATTACATTGATAGAAGATACAATCTATCTGCAATATTAAGCTGATCCATCCCCCGAATAAAAAAAAAAAAAAAAAAAAAAGACCTTTTCTCTCCCCCCAAGGGCTTTGACACCTTAGCTGATGACAATACACATATCTCACTTATGAAATTATCTTTGCATATTATGGAAAAAAGACATTGGTAGTGCATGATGAAGGGAATACAGTAACAGTATGCAGATTAGTGCTGCAGCAGCAGCCTCTGTAAAACCTGAAGTGGAGTTAATATCTTTGTTGTCTGCATTTCCCCACCACCTATATTGTGAAACATTCTCTCTCCTTTTTTTCAGATTTCCTTTAAATGTGTAATGTACCCATTATCCAGTGGCAGTTCCAGCTGCAAAACCACAAATACATCTCCCTCCGCTCTGCTCTCCTCTCCCAGCTTCTCCACTTCACTCTTGGGTTTCTGATTTCACATTTGACTTTAACTTTCAGTATGAACTAAATTGACTAGAAATGTGAAACTTTGTATGTAAGTGACCTGCCCCTAGGGAGGTCAACGGAGCCCCTGGCAGCCCAGAGCTGTGTGGTGTTGTCTTTTAGAATAAGTGGAGAGAGGGAGGAAAGAGGGGAAAGGGAGCGGTTTAATAAGAGCTGACGGGTGTAGGAGCTAGGCATGGGGAGCAAGGGACCAGTGCCAGGGGAGGGGAGGGAGGTGTTGTGGCCCTAGGTGGCTCCCCTCGCCTGGGGACTCTCTGGGCTCTCAGGGTGGATTCATCACCAGCCGGGCCACTGCCTCCGCTGGGCCCCATTAGGATTAAGGCTGCTATTTCAGGACACTAGGGCTAGGATACCTATGGAGGAAGGGATGTGATGTTCTCTGCAGCACATAGCCTACACAGTTTACTGGGCGCTGATGGCTTATCAGGGCAATTCCATTAAAAAGGGAGAGATTGCCACATTTACAGGGTCTCTCTTTTCGACAGAACATTTTATATCGTTTAAAGTAGAAGGACCTATTTTTTACTAGGTTAAAACCCTCTAGAGTCGATTGACGCACCAGTGCGTCAGTCTAAGTTACATAACAAAAAAATCCCCGTCAAAATCTGTTAGTTTCAGCTAGAGATATGATTTCTTTGCATTGGGGGATCATTTATTTTTAGACTGTCCTTTTTGTCATTTATGAACGTGTTATTCAATGCGTTTCTATGGGCTTTAGAGGTAAAGGCCAAAATCAATATTTTATCCCCCCCCCCCAAAAATTATATATTTTTTTGATACCTAAAAGGCTCCTAAAATTCCAAATCAAATAGCTAATTGATCGTTAATATGACCATATTGATCGTTAGCCAGCTAGCTATGGCTAACACAGTCACGACCTCTACAGCCAGAAGAACAGCAAAGTAGTTGTTTTCTATTGACATTCATTTGGATACATCCATAACAACGAGCTAGCTGATAATGCCCGATTTTGCCTGGCATAGCTAGAAAAGTTTGCCTTCTCGTCAGGACACTCATTTACATTGACTGTTAATTATGAGGAGATCGTATTGCATAGCAAACACTAGGCTAGAAGCTAGCTAAATAGTTTGTTGCTAGCAAACCTGCCGATTTGACAACCAAAAAACAGCTGGTCAACCTAGAAACATGTGGGACGATTTGACAGCATAGTGCCACTTGCGTCACGACTGCAACAGTAGGGACCAGAAATTAATGTTAATCACTCACCATGTTAGGTCATCAGATGGTTAAAAAAAATATGTCTCTGCAAAAACAAATCATTGCTAGCTAGCTACGTTTTTTCATCGTTGGACCTGCGTTTACAATGTATCCAATTTAAGTTTGTGTAGTTGTTGGTTTAGCATTCTGTAACTTTGTAGCAAGTACGATCTGCTATGTGTAGGCGCATATTGCATCATGATTGCAAGGTGTCCCGATATCTTTTCCAACTGTCCCGTTATCTGGTTTTAATGTCCATTCTATACTGAACTTTTTTTTTTTTACTGAATTACAGTTCATATTAGGAAATCAGTCAATTGAAATAAATTCATTAGACCCTAATCTATGGATTTCACATGACTGGGCATGGTGCAGCCATGGGTGGGCCTGGGAGGACATAGGCCCAGCCAATCACAATGAGTTTTTCCCCACAAAAGGGCTTTATTACAGACAGAAATACTCCTCCGTTTCATCAGCTGTCCAGGTGGCTGGTCTCAGACGATCCTGCAGGTGAAGAAGCCGAATGTGGAGATCCTGGGCTGGCGTGGTTACACGTGTTCTGCGGTTGTGAGGCTGGTTGGACGTACTGCCAAATTCTCTAAAACGACGTTGGAGGCGGCTTATGGTAGAGAAATTAACATAACATTCTCTGGCAACAGCTCTGGTGGACATTCCTGCAGTCAGCATGCCAGTTGCACGCTTCCTCAAAACTTGAGACATCTGTGTCATTGTGTTGTGTGACAAAACTGCACATTTTAGAGTGGCCTTTTATTGGCCCCAGCACAAGGTGCACCTGTGTAATGATCATGTTGTTTAATCAGCTTCTTGATATGTCACACCTGTCAGGTGGATTGATTTTCTTGGCAAAGGAGAAATGCTCACTAACATGGATGTAAACAAATTTCTGCCCAAAATTTGAGATAAATACGCTTTTTGTGCATCTGGAAAATTTCTGGGATCTTTTATTTCAGCTCATGAAACATGGGACCAACACTTTACATGTTGCGTTTATATTTTTGTTCAGTATAGAATGCCTTTCTAGCCAATCAGAAACGAGTATTCAACAATGCTGTGGTATAAAGTGTAATATTGGGATGCAAACTGAAAGTTGAGTACATTTCAACTCGATATCTGATATGGTACAGGTGTCTTCTTCTTTTTTGCCCATAACCATGTGTGTGAGGTGTATACTTTTGTTTCAAAGTAGAATTGTTTAAGACTAACAAGAAACACTTGGTGTGACCCTGATTTAGCCCACTGCAGTAAAAGGTTAAGAGAGAAAGTCTACCAGTTGAAATGTATTGTAATTTAGCTGGTCTGTGTCTGTGGGTTCGTTACAGTGCATTAAATATCTCAATGTTGGGACTGAAAGAGTTTAAAGTAGGCTAACAATTGGGGAAAGGTTATGAGAGGGATGTTTCCTCTTATCCCCTCAATGGTCTGCAGTAATGAATTACAGGGTCATCTACAAGGCTAATCAACATCAGCAGGGCTACAACTCAGTGGCTCATACAGACACAGGCTGTCCAGTGCCCTAGAGTCAAAGCCTAGGGGTCAGAGGTCAGCCTACAGAGAAACATTTCAGCTCTGACTATCAAACATCTGCAGATTTATGAATCACGGATATGAATGAATGCTCAATTATTTTAATAATTGAGACCAACTGAAACCCAAGTAACTTATTGTTAATCAATTATGTGCAATTACTTTTCCATACATCTCATTCTTATTAATTTGGTTGCATTTTGTTTGGATTCGTTTTTCTGAGGACGTGAAATAGGCGGCAGGTAGCTTAGTGGGTAAGAGCGTTGTGCCAGTAACCGAAAGGTCGCTGGTTCTAATCCCTGAGCCGACTAGGTGAAAAATCTGCCGATGTGCTTTAAGCAAGGCACTTAACCCTAATTGCTCATGTAAGTCGCTCTGGATAAGAGCGTCGGCTAAAATGTAAATGAAATGATACATGCAATTACATTTTTGGCCTTTCTGGTATATCTCATTAAAATGAGTGATAATGACAGAGAAATTCAACACACACACACACACTAAGACACATCCTGCTCTGCTCTGGTAGACGGCTCCGGTTCTAGGTCTCAGAAGTAACTATGGAGCTTTGCTTCCTCTTAGTAAAACAAACAGTGACTCCATACCAATATTACATGGTTCACTGGGCTTGTAGCAGAGTTACCAGAGAGTCGATGTTTCAACAGTAGAATACTTCCTCAACTTTCTTTGTATGTAATGTTTACGGTCCGTTAGTCTGCACCTCGTATACTGTCTGGGTGTGTGTCTCCAGCTCCTACCTGACTAAAGCCAAAAGGTTAGCAGGATTATGCAACTTCTACTGTGTACCTATGTTGTTATGTGTGTTTGGTGTGCTAGGTGTCTTTTAAAAATGAGAGGATTTATCTGAATTTGAGCATATTGACAACGCAATGCAGTATTATAATTCTGTGAGAGAATAAGAAACCTCCTGTGAAACATATTCCTCTACCCCCTATTCACTCACCAAGACAAACACTCAAGTAATAGACGTTTAGCCATGTCACAGTGAGAAAACAACAGAAAGCAGCTTCTCCACTCGAGGGCCAATCAGTCCCAAAGAGATCATTTAGAGCTGTTATCCTGCAGAGGGCAGAGTTTTACTACTTGTACATTTGAATATGCTGCTCAGAGCTCAGAGACTAGAATGCCCCCTGCAGATTCATCTCCCAACAGACTGACTGGCACACAAAAGTGGAACTGTTTCCTCTATAGAAGACATGCATGTTTGATGTCTCTTTAATGTCTTTCTATTCCCAGGGAGGGGATTGTGTGGGAAAGAGGATGTTGGGTGAGAACAGAGAGAGTGAGAGAGAGAGAGATGATACACTGAACAGAGAGCGGCTAATTCAACGAAGCTCTCTGTGAGATGAACGAAGCGGCAGGCTGGCAGCAGCCATTAAGATCTGCATAGAAATGTTATTCCATTACTTCCTCATGCAAAGGGGCCCTGCTGTGAAACATGGAGTAGAGAAGACAGCGCCCGGTGAACCATGGCTCTATTCTAACCATTCTCTGATCCTCTTCAAGCACCTTATTCTTGCAGGGCTCTCGTCGCATGGCTTCTCACTGCAGTAATTGCCCGGGCAGAGCAGATGCCAGGAGATTTAATTAACTCAAATCGACATTCCAGTGTGTGCCACAGGGAATTTTTTTGCGGAGCAGACTGGTAGGGATCTTTAGAGCATAATAGAGAGAGAGAGGATAGAGTATGTCCCTATTCTACTTCAGGGTGATGAGAAACAGGTATTTTTCAAGTCATATTTCCCTGATAGAGCCAGAGAATAGGGAGGACTAAAAATAAAAGTTGTATTGTCACATACTCTGGGTAGGTCCAGTGAAATGTGTTGTTTTACAGGGTAAACCATAGTAGTACAGTGCCCCTGGAGCAAATAAGGGTTAAGTGCCTTGCTCAAGGGCACATCGACAGATTTTTCACCTTGTCGGCTTGGGAATTCAAACCAGCGACCTTTCTATTACTGGCCCAACGCTCTAAATGCTATACTACCTAAATGTGAGGAGAGGCAGAGAGCAAAAGAAGTGCAGTACCAGTCAGCTAAGACCCTAGATGTAATAGCTCTGTGTTTGTGGAATTGTAGAAACAGGAAATAAGGAGGGAGTGTAGGCCTGTTGGAAGAGAGGAGAGGGAGATGAATGGAGGGGTGAGCTTCTAGAGCAGTGTGTGTCAGGTGCTTGAGCTTTGTCAGCCATGGCTCAGTGACCCTCATCACTGGTTCACTGCCAGCAAGTTTTCCTTTCATGCCATAGGCTACTAATGAGTTTGTATTTACTATCACTGAATTACACCCAGCTCATCTGCAGCAATGTGACAAAGTTGTTTACGCTTTTCTCCTTGTAATGATTTACTATGTGGTTATAATGGATCAGAATTTTGTTGTCAACTGTTAAATGATTCATTGTGTTGTATGCAACATGTGTTGGTGACGTACCATGCATCCATATGTTGGCAGATGGGGAGATGCATATTGTTGTTTATCAGCTAGCCTGATGAACAACAATATGGCAGAAATGCTCTCAGCCAGATTAGTTAAGTGGGGAGGATGATTTGTTCAATTAACAGAGTAGGCTCTCAGGCTGCCTACAGTATGTATTTCATATACTGTATAAATAAGTATTAAGGCTGTACCATTTAAGGCTGTATAGCCCAACAGGGAGAAGGGATGGGAAATTAATGTTTTTGCCTGGAAACTTTTGTTTTGTGTCTAAACCTTTGTTTTGTGACCCTAAATACTTCCAATATTTTTATAGAGAGATAGTGGAGAGCTTCCAGTAGTGTGTTGTTCTGTGTACTGGGTCATCTGGTTTCAGAAGAAGTAATGTGGTTGAGATGAACAGAGTGTAGCTGCAGTTAACCAGACTTTCTTTCTCTGTCCACTGACTCTGTCTTCAAAGGGCCCAGGCATACCTCTCCTCCAGTCCTCCTGCTTCCCACTGTTTCACGCCTCCTCTCCTGAACATCCCAAGCAGCCAAACTTAAAGCATAAACTTGAATAACCTGGCACCTCATGGGGTATAACGAGAGGAGGGGGCCAGACAAAATGTATCCTGTCACACAGCGGAATGTTTTCCATAATTTAGTGTTGGAGAACAGGAGTTAACAGGGGGTCTGTTGCTTTCAGACATGCCTGCTGTTTCTTCAGAGGCTCCCACGAAGGCTGAGCGGTGGATTTCTTCTGCCCTGGCAGAGGTATTAAGTGTACACATCCCTGCATTCTCCAGCCTTGTTTTCTTTTAATAAACCACTGCTGGGCCTCTCCTCTGCTCTGTCTGCTGTCAGGCTCTGGTACTGGACCTGGGTTGGTGAGCTTGGCAGGGGAGGACAGAACTTTCTAAGAGAAAGGATGCCCCCTTTCTCTTGTCAAGGGAGGGTAGCACCTAGTCATTGGCAGTCTGGAGGTGCCCCTTTCCCCCCTCTGGATGAGCTTCACTCTGTGGACAAGATGAGGGTGCAGAGCCAGGTTTCACAGGACAGGAGCCAGTTGGCACAGGACCACACCTCTGGATGTTGGCACGATCATTACAATGTCTGACCTTCTTGTAGATTGTATTATATATACACCTAAGTGTATAGATAGACCACTGAAACACTCTTCTTATGGCCAGGTCACAGGCACAATCAACTTTGACACTACACTGTGTGAGACATGGTCGGGTTGGATTCTCTCCTCTTGATGTGATCGACCACGACGACTTCCGAGGGAAGTAACTAAGGAAGGAAGTAAGGACAGTGACACACTCTGTGATCCTCATCCAGTGTGTCAGGTGGTGGGACATGCCTGTGTGGAAAAGAACACCTGCAGTGCCAAGTCTTTGCCAAGTGCCAAGTCCTTCCCAAGTGTGTCCAGTAATGACTAATGTCCTTCAAAGCGAACCACTTAGATTTGTTGCCTCATTCTAGAAGTGCTGCTGCTGTTCTAGTCCCCTGGGTGTCACGGTTCAGACAGACGACAAGAGGACCACAATTGCGTCACACCAGAAAGTTTATTAAAACTTAAGGGAGAAGGGAAGTAGGGAGTGAGTGAAGGCTCCAGGGGTTATCCCGTCCCATGTGCTGGGTCTGTGCCCCCCCCCAGTGGCAGCGGTGCGTCCGATGACGCCGGTGGTTGGTGGTCCAGAAGTCCTGGGGGGGGAGGAAACACAGACACAACGGGGCGGATGAAACAAGGCAGAAGTACAGTTCAAGGGAAATCCAAATACGTTGTAGCAAGGCAGAAGGCTGGTCAGAGTTACCGGGGTCGAAGAGTAGTCAGGAGTCGTAATGGCAGAAAGCAGGTCTGGTTTTCCTGGGGCAGAAGAGTATCCAAGAATCAGGCAGGTCCGGGGTCACAAAACAAGGGTGAGCCAGAAGCGCGAGCACACAGGTTCCGGGTGTGAGCTTTTGCAGACGATCTGACAAAGGAGAGCTGAGAGACGGGACTTTAAATACTGGGAGAGGTTAGTGGGTAATGCAGCGCAGCTGGCAGAGTAATTAGAGCCGAGCAGAGCAGGGACAGGTGGAGCTCGTTAGGCTGAGTAGAGAGAGAGAGATGAGCAGAGTGGAAGATAGTGGAAACACATTAAGGTGGTAACCCGGTGGAGTGAGAGGGCTCATGACACTGGGGAGGCTGCTGAGGCATTTTGGAGAGATGGAGACCCATCATGGGCACTGATGGCTTTTCCCCTAATGGTGGTGACCCATAAATTAAGCAGACCAATGGACTGAATTGATTTCCAGAAGAATTGAGAAGTAGTAGAGATTGATGGCTCTGCCTGGCTTTGGCGCAGTGCAGTAAATCATTCCCTGTCTGATTTTTCTCTCTCTTTCTACTGTTTTACTGTCGCTCCTTTTGACCGTGTGACCTCCCCTACCTTGTAGTCTTTTTTCTCCCTCTCTCTTTCTTCTGCTGGAAATGGACCAGACCTTAATACCGCAGCTCTGAGTTTCTGGAAATTGCTCAACTCATTTTTTTCCCGGAGTGGCCAAAGTAAGAGGGATAGAAGGAGATAACTTGAGGCAGAACTGGCTTACATTGGACATAATAGAATAGCTGAATTTGATTAGATCTTACAGTGGTGGGAGCCTGACTCTAGTAGTCCGAATTTGATTTAAACCAGGGCACCAGACAGTGACAGGGCCTGGTCTGACTCAGTGGTGTTTGAGTCTGTGGTAGAGGCTGGTGTGGATCACAGTGCCCAGCAAAGTAGCTAATGAATGCAGGTGATTACAGTATGTCTTTGCCTGATCGTGTGTGACTGACTGACTCCCCAACGCATTGATCTGATCCCAGACCTGCTTGATCACTTCCGACTGACTCACTTATAGGTTTAATCCCACCACGTATGTATTGTGTTGCTCCAGGTCCACACACCGTATGGCACAGATGTACTGTATGTTCAGCCTCCATGCCGTGTGTAGTGTGTGTTATTAGTGTCTTATTCCCTGCTGCTCGTGTGCAGGTGCACTGACCTCAGGGCAGACCTGGGCTCACGCAGAGTAGAGGAGAGCGGAGCCACAGTGTTTTTTCATTTCCGCTCATCCACAGCGACCGACTGCCTGGGTGCTCCTGCATTCCACACAGTCCGTTGGAATTAAGGGAGAGGCTTGTGGAAAAGCAGGGTATGCACTGAGGAATGTCTCTGTTATCTCAGGGAGATAGCAGGGGGGCCGGGGCCCCTTCACTCCGCTATGCAGGGCCATCTAGGGGGGCCCAGCCGGCCTGTCATCAAAAGGTTTCCTCCCCTCCACTCCTGATTGGCTTAGCCTGGCCAGAGAGGTGACTGTGCCCCAATCAGGGCGCTTCGGAACTCTAATTTTAGAACTGCTGATTTTTAAATCAATACCAGCGCTCCCATCAGTGATGGTGATATCTTTGTGGATGTCAGACAAGGTTTGCTCTACTCTCAGTCTGGCTACGTGATTGCTCACTGAGCCTGGGTGGTAGTGGTGGGAAGGGGGGAGTTGTGATGAAGAGACTGGGGAACGGGGGTACACCGGAGGGGAGGGACAATACAATACACTGAGCTAAGGGAATGTCACATTGTTTAAAGTTAGAGTCTGGGCAGAGTCGTTTTCCATTGTTTGGATAGTTTGAGGTTGTTTTACTTTTTGATGTTCGTTGTTGTTGTAGATATGTATAATTAAAATTGGGATGTGGAAATGTTTAATTGATGTTTTCGGAAGGAAGAGTTTTCTTTATTGCGAGACCACAACGGCATTTGCATTGTGTTGTATATTCACTGAAATATTAATTTGAGGTATGAGGTAAGAGTACACTAAGAACATAATAAAGTACACTAAGAGTAAATAAAACACATACTTACAGGACAGTATGACAGTGATATATTTGTACATTACTTATGTACATTGAGCTTGTGATTGAAGGGATTTTCCAGAAAAGGAAAGATCCTTTATATTAATTGTGTAATCTCACTGCAAAGATGTCCTTTATATGGAAATAAGAAGGAGGATTTTTTTCTATTCTGTGGCTGTCTCTGTGTTAGGAGCCACACTATAGAATAATATGATGCATTTTGAGAGCCTTTCTCCTTGTGAGAAATAGGCATGGCCGCGTGAAGATGTTTTGGGTATATTTGTATGTATGTACAGTACCAGTCAAAAGTTTGGACACACCTATTCATTCCAGGGTTTTTCTTTATTTTTACTATTTTCTATATTGTAGAATAATAGTGAACACATCAAAACTATGAAATAATACATATGGATTCATGTAGTAACCAAAAAAGTTTTATCAAATCAAAATATATTTTATATTTGAGATTCTTCAAAATAGCCAACCTTTGCCTTGATGACAGCTTTGCACACGCTTGGCATTCTCTCAACCAGCTTCAACTGGAATGCATTTCAATTAACAGGTGTGCATTCTTAAATGTTAATTTGTGGAATTTCTTTCCTTCTTAATGCGTTTGAGCCAATCAGTTGTGTTGTGACAAGGTAGGGGGGTATACAGAAGATAGCCCTATTTGGTAAAAGACCAAGTCCATATTATGGCAAGAACAGCTCAAATAAGCAAAGAGAAATGACAGTCCATCATTACTTTAAGACATGAAGGTCGGAACATTTCAAGAACTTTGAAAGCTTCTTCAAGTGTAGTCGCAAAAACCATCAAGCGCTATGATGAAACTGGCTCTCATGAGGACCGCCACAGGAATGGAAGACCCAGAGTTACATCTGCTGCAGAGGATAAGTTAATTAGAGTTACCAGCCTCAGAAATTGCACCCCAAATAAATGCTTCACTGAGTTCAAGTCACAGACACATATCAACATCAACTGTTCAGAGGGGACTGTGTGAATCAGGCCTTCATGGTCAAATTGCTGCAAAGAAACCACTACTAAAGGACACCAATAAGAAGAAGAGTCCAAAAAAGATTTTTGGTTCTAACCGCCGTGTCTTTGTGAACGGATGATCTCCGCATGTGTAGTTCCCACCGTAAAGCATGGAGGAGGAGGTGTTATGGTGTGGGGGTGCTTTGCTAGTGACACTGTCTGTGATTTATTTAGAATTCAAGGCACACTTAACCAACATGGCTACCACAGCATTCTGCAGCGATACGCCATCTCATCTGGTTTGGGCTTAGTGGGACTATCATTCGTTTTTCAACAGGACAATGACCCAACACACCTCCAGGCTGTGTAAGGGCTATTTTACCAAGAAGGAGAGTGATGGAGTGCTGCATCAGATGACCTGGCCTCCACAATCCCCCGACCTCAACCCAATTGAGATGGTTTGGGATGAGTCGGACGGCAGAGTGAAGGAAAAGCAGCCAACAAGTGCTCAGCATATGTGGAAACTCCTTCAAGACTGTTGGAAAAGCATTCCAGGTGAAACTGGTTGAGAGAATGCCAAGAGTGTGCAAAGCTGTCATCAAGGCAAAGGTTGGCTACTTTGAAGAATCTAAAATATATTTTGATTTGTTTAACACTTTATTGGTTACTACATGATTCCATATGTGTTATTTCATAGTTTTGATGTCTTCACTATTATTCTACAATGTAGAAAATAGTCAAATTAAAGAAAAACCCTTGAATGTGTAGGTGTGTCCAAACTTTTGACTGGTAGTGTATATATAACTGGATTATAGCTCCCATCCAAATGTTGTGAATTATATATATTCATGTCATAGTCACCAGTCACCAGTCAACTCCATTACACTCAAAAGTAACTTCAACTTCAATCAGTGAATGCTAGTTATGCTATCTATTTTACCAGTCTGTCTTAATGAGTGTTAGCATGCTAATAGCATACCCTGCACACAAAAATGTATGTCTTTAAGGGGTATGCAGTACGTTGATAATGATATCACCAAAGTATGTTGTATCTGACATTTCAAACAACATTCCCAGCTAATGAGAAAACAGTCACGGCATTTCATTTAAGAGAATGAACAAGATTTAACAAGGCACTCTTGGGGCTATTTTGAATGGGCGCAAGCGGCAGATTTTGAGGGATTTTTACATCCGTACCCCAGTACGACCCATGTGACCGCAGTGAAACGTCACTCCGTGCGGTACTATGGCAATCCTTCTTCTGGACAGCATAGAGATGAATATGTAGGGGATTCACAATACATCATTTCTTTCTGTCAGATCTTATACACTCCTCTGAGTATTTGACAAAAACAATTATAAATCACCATACACTAGCAGACATGTTAATAATGACCTCAACATTATCCTACAATAAAATGGCATAGATCAGCTGCCTGTCCTCCCCAATGACTGTATGGTCCCTTTCATGTGTGATGGGAAACCTGAGGTATGATTAGACCTTCTCTGGGGCGTTGCTTCATACCTCATATCCCAGGCCTTAGAGGTAGTAAAGGCAGTGGGGTGGAGTTAGTGGGTTTATTAGGAGCTGCAGAGCTGATCTCATTCTCTCCCTCTCTCTATCTGTCACTCATTCTCTCTCTCTACCCCCCCTCAGTTCTCTGAGGGCCTTTACTCCAGGGCTAGTTGTGACTCAGTCAGACTGCCTTTAAAAATGGCATTGTCAAGCTGAACTCCAGTGTGTAATCCAGTATGACCTACCCTCTAGACTCCTGTACTTGCACATTTTTAGACAGTGAGTAACTGGATGACAGCTGAAATGTTTGCATGCCAGTCATATGCCTTTGCATAATGTTCCCAATGATGTTCTTGGAAATTACGATCTGTTTGGTACACAATGCATGTACTGTTTCTTTTTTTTTTGCCTGTTTATGGGAGTTATCTTTAGAAAAACAACAGGGATCCCTCAACATTGCTTTCTTTGATTTCACTGAAAGGATTTTCTCAGTTCAGGAAACTAAAATGTATCCAGAAACACCAAACTAATAGCCTGCATTTCAAATGGACAAAATGAAGTGTCCTTTCATGTAGTGGCTGCCTCTCTATCTCTCTCTCTCTGTTGTCTTCTCTCTGTACACAGAACTCAGCTCTGTTTGTGTTCTGTCCCAGCGGTGTCATTTCCATATGTTGTTTAGATGTCACATGGTCCAGCCTGTGGCACTGTTTGACGCAACGAGGCCTCAGGTGATAGGTGCAGGCATACTGATGTCGATCACATCTCCATGCAAATTCTGTTTGCTCTAAATGGGACTCAGAGGAGTGGGGGAAATATATCTGAATTGTGTCAAAGTTGTGACAAAGGCACCAGAGAGACAGGAACAAATGATGATTATGAAGTAACCGCTATTCTTTTTATTTTTGTTTTAATTTGAAGTTCTATGGTCATTTTTTCATTGGGTGAATGAGGTGCATACTTTCAGTCTCATCATGTCTACTTCTGGAAGAGCTGTATGAGCATATTTGCGTATCTGCACGTGATATGAGAACACAGGAACTGTCTATATGCTCTGGCATAGGATACTGTAAAGCCCCGGTCAGACCAGCTCAGACGGCCAGCCCACATCCCCCTAGATCCCACCCGAGGTCTGTGGCTTAGAGCTGCTTTCAGGGAAGATCCTTTTCTGCTGAGTTCATCAGGCTCGTCCCTTTGAGCACGGAGCCGACTGACAGCCTTGTGGCCCTTTCTCTCTTTTCATGCGACAAATGTGCTAAAACAGCACTCCGTAATCACTTGGCATTAGGAGCCGTTGTGTGAGGAATTAGCGGTTAGAATTGACCGGTGGGACGTTATAAAAATGAGTCTGACACTGAACACCAAAGCTGATGAGGCTTGATCCTGGCAGTGGAAGGGAGGGGGATTAAAGAGAGCGCACTGGGGCTTTAGCAGGGTCCCATCCCATGATGCCTCTGGTCTGCCGCTGTCTCCCTGCTCTCTGACTATCTGACTGTCATGTCAGGACCAGGCAGGCCCACGCCATCCTGACTAGCTCTCTTTTACCTCCGTCTAGTCTCCACAAAGGCTCTTGCCTTATTTCAACAAGGAGGCGTGGCTACATATTTATGGGAGGGACATCTTATGTAATAAACAAAGATTGACAATATTACACCCGAATGATGGAGGAGTGTATAGCCTATACTGAACTGTGATACGAGGATGAGATTTAGTCCCTATAGACCCCTTCTCTGGAGCTGTAGAAGGCAAATGAACTGTATTTGAGAGATAATTAACTGTTATCTCTATTAGTACACCTCTGCACATGCTTAGTGGCCCAGACTGGCAGTGTAGCGAGAGGGGGAAGAGGGAGAGACAGATAGAGAGATAGAGGGAGTGAGTGCTCCTCTCCATGTTCACACAAGGGGCTCAGTGCGGTGGGTCGATGTCGATGAGGGCTACATTCCAACCATGCGCGCTGCAGATTTGATTTGGGTCCCTGTGCTGAGTGTTTTCACTGAATCGCTGACGGGGCAGGTCTGCACATCACAACTGGGGTTTAATCATAGCGCTCCTTTGACATTATCAGAGTGTTATCACCAGAGTTTACTGTGAATCACATTATCCCCCCCTCATCCCTTTACCACTAAATCACATTTACTGCCCATCACCTCACAGCCTAACTCAAACTCAATTTAGTTTACTGAGTTAACTTCTCTTCCGTCTGCCAGGCATTCACAACATTTCCACTGTGCCTCATTTGTGTTTTACCGTTTGTCCTCATGGAGTGTGAATGATAAGTATTTCTCTCTCCTGTCTAAAGCACTCCTCTTCCTCCCTGTGTGAGTACTGAACTGTAGCCTCATGGTGTTGGAATGCCCCAGTGACACGTAGTACCATGAGAATAACCTCTATATCACAGAGCAGAGGGCTCCTTAACAGCTTCTACCCCCAAGCCATAAGACTGCTGAACAATTAATGAAATGGCTACCTGGACTATTTGCATTAGCAATTGTTTTACACTGCTGCTACTCGCTGTTTATTATCTATGCATAGTCACTTTACCCCTACCTACATGTACAGTTGAAGTCGGAAGTTTACATACACTTAGGTAGGAGTCATTAAAACTCATTTTTCAACCACTCCACAAATGTCTGGTTAACAAACTATAGTTTTGGCAAGTTGGTTAGGACATCTACTTTGTGCATGACACACATAATTTTTCCAACAATTGTTTACAGACAGATTATTTCACTTATAATTCACTGTATCACAATTCCAGTGGGTCAGAAGTTTACAAACACTAAGTTCACTGTGCCTTTACACAGCTTGGAAAATTCCAGAAAATGATGTCATGGCTTTAGAAGCTTCTGATAGGCTAATTGACATCATTTGAGTCAATTGGAGGTGTACCTGTGGATGTATATCAAGGCCTACCTTCAAACTCAGTGCCTCTTTGCTTGACATCATGGGAAAATCAAAAGAAATCAGCCAAGACCTCAGAAAAAAAAAACATATTTGTAGACCTCCACAAGTCTGGTTCATCCTTGGGAACAATTTCCAAATGCCTGAAGGTACCACGTTCATCTGTACAAACAATAGTATGCAAGTATAAACACCATGGGACCACGCAGCCGTCATACCGCTCAGGAAGGAGACACGTTCTGTTTCCTAGAGATGAACGTATGTCACACCCTGGCTCTGGGGACTCTATATGTTGAGCCAGGGTGTGTAGTTTCTATGTGTTTTGTTCTATGTTCACAGTCTAGTTCTTGTATTTCTATGTTGGCCAGAGTGGTTCCCAATCAGAGGCAACGAGTGTCAGCTGTTGCTGGTTGTCTCTGATTGGGAGCCATATTTAAACAGTCTGTTTTCCCTTAGTGTTGGTGGGATCTTGTTCCTTTTGGTTTGTTCCGTGTTGGTTGTGTTTACCTAGGACGTCACGTTTTCGTTTATTGTTTTGTTCGTGTATTCACTTTGGAAAATAAAGTATGTTCGCTCATAACGCTGCGCCTTGGTCTACTCCGTTCAACGATCGTGACAGAAGATCCCACCATACCAGGACCAAGCAGCGTGTCCAGGAGCAGGCAGCCTGGACATGGGAGGAAGCGCCGGGAAAGGAGCTGGAGAGGTTGGCGATGGCCCAGGTGGGCAAAGTGTGGTCCTGGGAGGACATGCTCGGGGGAAAAGGGCCATGGGCTAAGATTAAGGCCCTGGCGAGAGAGGAGCAACGGCGTCAACAGTGTCGTCGTCGGACGGACGAGAGGCAACCCCAAAAAAATTTTAGGGGGGGCACACGGCATGGGCGACTGGGCAGCAGGAGGCTGCCACAGGGCGAATTGGGAGGTTGGCAGAGGAGGCCGCCAGGTTACGGGGGCCACTGGTCAAAGAGGGGAAGGAAGGTGTAGAGGCACGGCGAGAGGTACTGGGGTGTGTTACCAGTCCGGTCCGGCCCGTTCCAGATCCCTGCGTAGGGCCAGTGGTGTGTGTCCCCAGTACGGTCCGGTCTGTTCCTGCTCCCCGCACCAAGCTAACGGTGCGCGTCGCCAGCCCGGCCCGGCCTGTTCCTGCCACTCGCACCAAGCCTACGGTGCGCGTCGCCAGCCCGGCCCGGCCAGTTCCTGCCACTCGCACCAAGCCTACGGTGCGCGTCGCCAGCCCGGCCCGGCCTGTTCCTGCCACTCGCACCAAGCCTACGGTGCGCGTCGCCAGCCCGGCCCGGCCTGTTCCTGCCACTCGCACCAAGCCTACGGTGCGCGTCGCCAGCCCGGCCCGGCCTGTTCCTGCCACTCGCACCAAGCCTACGGTGCGCTGCCGCCAGCCCGGCCCGGCCTGTTCCTGCCACTCGCACCAAGCCTACGGTGCGCGTCGCCAGCCCGGCCCGGCCTGTTCCTGCCACTCGCACCAAGCCTACGGTGCGCGTCGCCAGCCCGGCCCGGCCAGTTCCTGCCACTCGCACCAAGCCTACGGTGCGCGTCGCCAGCCCGGCCCGGCCTGTTCCTGCCACTCGCACCAAGCCTACGGTGCGCGTCGTCAGCTCGGCCCGGACTGTTCCTGCTCCACGCACCAAGCCAGGCGTGCGAGTCGTCAGCCCGGTCCGGCCCGTTCCTGCTCCACGCACCAAGCCAGGGGTGCGAGTCGTCAGCCCGGTCCGGCCCGTTCCTGCTCCACGCACCAAGCCAGGGGTGCGCGTCGTCAGCCCGGTCCGGCCCGTTCCTGCTCCACGCACCAAGCAAGGGGTGTGCGTCGTCAGCCCGGTCCGGCCCGTTCCTGCTCCACGCACCAAGCCAGGGGTGCGAGTCGTCAGCCCGGTCCGGACTGTTCCTGCTCCACGCACCAAGCCAGGGGTGTGAGTCGCCAGCCCGGTCCGGCCCGTTTCTGCTCCACGCACCAAGCCAGGGGTGCGAGTCGTCAGCCCGGTCCGGCCCGTTCCTGCTCCACGCACCAAGCCAGGGGTGCGCGTCGTCAGCCCGGTCCGGCCCGTTCCTGCTCCACGCACAAGCCAGGGGGTGCGCATCGTCAGCCCGGTCCGGCCCGTTTCTGCTCCACGCACCCAAGCCAGGGGTGTGCGTCGTCAGTCCGGCACAACCCGTGGCCTGGGTCACCGGTGCCTGGTCAGGTACCGGTCAGCTGCTCCACACCGGAGCTGAAGCAATCCGCTCCTACGATGTCCAGTCCAGCTCCAGCCAGCGGGGCCAGACCGGACCAGGGGCGCTACGGGGGGATTATTGGAAGGTGGTGGGCAAGCCCGGAGCCGGAACCGCCTCCGAGGAGGAATGCCCACCCAGCCCTCTCCTGTTTGGTTTATGTGGGAGGCGCGGTCGCAGTCCGCGCCTTTGGGAGTACTGTCACACCCTGGCTCTGGGGGACTCTATATGTTGAGCCAGGGTGTGTAGTTTCTATGTGTTTTGTTCTATGTTCACAGTCTAGTTCTTGTATTTCTATGTTGGCCAGAGTGGTTCCCAATCAGAGGCAACGAGTGTCAGCTGTTGCTGGTTGTTTCTGATTGGGAGCCATATTTAAACAGTCTGTTTTCCCTTAGTGTTGGTGGGATCTTGTTCCTTTTGGTTTGTTCCGTGTTGGTTGTGTTTACCTAGGACGTCACGTTTTCGTTTATTGTTTTGTTCGTGTATTCACTTTGGAAAATAAAGTATGTTCGCTCATAACGCTGCGCCTTGGTCTACTCCGTTCAACGATCGTGACAACGTACTTTGGTGCGTAAAGTGCAAATCAATCCCAGAACAACAGCAAAGGACCTTGTGAAGATGCTGGAGGAAACAGGTACAAAAGTATCTATATCCACAGTAAAACGAGTCCTATATCAACATAACCTGAAAGGCCGCTCAGCAAGGAAGAAGCCACTGCTCCAAAACCGCCATAAAAAAGCCAGACTACGGTTTGCAACTGCACATGGGGACAAAGATCGTACTTTTTGGAAAATGTCCTTTGGTCTGATGAAACAAAAATAGAACTGTTTGGCCATAATGACCATCGTTATGTTTGGAGGAAAAAAAGGGGGTCACTTGCAAGCCGAAGAACACCATCCCAACCGTGAAGCACAGGGGTGGCAGCATCATGCTGTGAGGGTGCTTTTCTGCAGGAGGGACTGGTGCACTTCACAAAATAGATGGCATCATGAGGAAGGAAAATGATGTGGATATATTGAAGCAACATCTCAAGACATCAGTCAAGAAGTTAAAGCTTGGTCGCAAATGGGTCTTCCAAATGGACAATGACCCCAAGCATACTTCCAAAGTTGTGGCAAAATGGCTTAAGGACAACAATGTCAAGGTATTGGAGTGGCCATCACCAAGCCCTGACCTCAATCCTATAGAAAATGTGTGGGCAGAACTGAAAAAGCGTGTGCGAGCAAGGAGGCCTACAAACCTGACTCAGTTACACCAGCTCTGTCAGGAGGAATGGCCCAAAATTCACCCAACTTATTGTGGGAAGCTTGTGGAAGGCTACCCGAAACGTTTGACCCAAGTTAAACCCTTTAAAGGCAATGCTACCAAATACTAATTGAGTGTATGTAAACTTCGGACCCACTGGGAATGTGATGAAATAAATAAAAGCTTAAATAAATCATTCTCTCTACCATTATTCTGACATTTTACATTCTTAAAATAAAGTGGTGATCCTAACTGACCTAAGACAGGGAATTTTTACTAGAATTAAATGTCAGGAATTGTGAAAAACAGAGTTTAAATGTATTTGGCTAAGGTGTATGTAAACTTCCGACTTCAACTGTACATATTACCTCAATTACCTCGACTAGCCTGTTTGAGTGCCTTAGAGACAAGCTCACAGTAATGTGCAGAGTGAGCACTTTTTTCCCCAAGCTGCTGTGCTGGGGCAGGACAGTTCAACTAACTTCCAGCTCAGGGTAGGACAGTGCAACTAACTTCCAGATTTTTCTCCTCCAGTTTTAGATGTTTCACTGCTCATTAGTGTTTTGTGTTATGCCTGCAACCGGAATTGACTTTTTGAAGCTTAGATTTTTTTATTTTGAAAGAGAGACAGATCTGTTTGCCGTCTCAGGATACCTACAGTATTGTCCGTCTGATGATATTTTATCATTTAAGGCACTAAAGCCACCTGTCAAGAAACACTGGCTGAGATGGTTACTGTGCCATGCTATATTATTGACCCTCAGAGCTCTGTGAATTGTAACATTGTTTTGATTGCAGACACTGCAGCCTTGGAGTAGAATGATGTAAAGTGCTGCTTCCGTCCACTGTGTGAATTCAACGTTTTGACTGATGACTCCCTGGAATAGAAACCGTTTCGGGTGTTTTGGTCGGGTGTGCTCATTGATCTGTTCCAGCCATGATATACAGAGAGGGGCCACCGAGGAATGTCCTTGTTTATCCCACTGTATGACCTCGTCCAGTGCACCCACCCCCCATTTCTCTCCCTCCCTCTCTCCCACTGCTGAGGGCCCACCCCTCTGCCGCTCCTCCACCTTCTGAAGTACCGTACACGTGCGGCTCTACAGTATCGTCTCCTGGGCTCTCTCTCTCTATATAATGAAAAGGTTAGCTACTGAATCACTCCAGATAAAGGTGAGAGAGCAGGCCCTTGAATTACAATCAGAACAGAACATAATTAACTTTCCTGTCCAAGATAAAGGTTTTGTACTGCCTGGTCCCTGTATGTAGTAGGTAAAGCATTTAGTGTGTGTGTGTGTGTGTGTGTGTGAGCATGCATACAGTACATAGGAGCGTGAATGCACAGTGGAGCAGAAAATGGACAGGTGCCCTTGCTGCAGCGCTGGCAGACAGTAAGAGTTATGGCCTGTGTTCTGAAACAGCTGCAGCTCAGGTTTCAGTGAAGACAGTTAGCAGTAGGCATGAAAGTGACATTTGACATATAATTGACTTGTAATTGAATTCTAGCGAGGACTGAGGATTTAGTTGTGTTATGATAATAACATGTACATGCACTGTCTCTCAGGAATTAGTAGCCATTGTGAGTGGAGACGAATGAGCAAAGCACTGGGGGACCACTGGACCATGAGCACATCAATATGTCAATATAGCCATGGCGTGCGTGCTTGCGTGTGTATGCGCGCTTGTTAAGCTCCCTCCCTCAGGAAATACCAGAGGTACACCTCCTTGTGTCCCATCCTGTTTCCCCCAGCTCCATGCCTATAGCCGCCCTTCCAGGCTAAAACGTACACACATACACAAAAACAAATACACACACAACACAAACAAACACGTTAGTATAGCAAACACTTCTCACGAAAGGAGAGCACCTCTTTTGTTTTGTCTTTCACATCACTGCATTACAGGAGACAGCCATAGCAGCAGCCCAGACATTTTAACTGCTGTCTTTATGACACCAACGCTTTACCGTGTCACATTGAACACGTTAACCTGTTACAGTAAAGGTAACAGTACAGCCGCTCTCGTCTCTGTGAGGGAGACTGGTAGGTTCCCTCCCCCCTGCCCATGTCTGTGATAATGTGAGGGGAATGTTATACCAGTGGAGATGTAGTTCACGTCCATTTGCACTGTAACACCTCAGCCTACAGAGTGGTGTTCGCTGATGTCCTAGACACCCAGCAGCAGTATGTCTGTGTTGTTTATAAAGCAACCACCCTTTCTCAGGACAGTGAAAAACAAGCAGCATTTTCCCAGAAGAATCCTCCCAATTACCTTCCAGGAAGCAGCTCTCCTTTTTTCTCCTTTATTTATGAAGGACCTGTCCTGCAGAGAGTATTTACACACTATGTTGTTGCTAGTAAAGAATAGGTGTTTCCTGCCTCTGCGCTCAGCACCCCACGCATAATTTCTGCTGATGCTGCAGTGCCAGGCAGCTTTGAATGGAGTCTCTGGAAGGTAAGGTGCTACTACACAGAGTTGCACATGGCGTGTATGTGTGTGTGTTTGAGTGTGCTTGCGTACTTGTGCGTTTTATCGGACAACCCTCTGATTGGGCTCCACACTGTTGTCATTAGTGTTGTCATCCACAACAGCAAGGTTTACAGGAAGTCAGTCGTTGTCAGCAGACTGGAGGACACCATATGCTTTTTTAAACCTTAAGAACAATTAGGAACGATCCTCAAATGTCAATAAACATGACTGTGTTTTGTATCCCCTAGAGTTCTCATTGTATAATGTACATTCATTGAATTTGATTTCAGTGAACATTTTATTGTCCCTGTCTGGTTAAATTATTGACATCCGTGTCTGAAAAGATAGTGGAGTGTTATCACAGTATAGAGAAAATGATTAAGCCAAGTGCTTAGTATGAAACATTTCCATACAGTATGTACCCTCGCTTCACCGTTTGGAGAAAAAAAAAAGTAGAACTGCACACATTGTAATATGCATGTTATATTTACCATAATAAATTAATAAAGATGCTAACAACAAAACCAAAAACATTTTAGTTCTATTAATGTCATTTAGAAATGTCTCAACAATGAGGCAAAGGTCACATTGTTTCTCATGAAGTATTTACTGCCTCGTAAATTCAATAAAATGCACTCTGGGATCTTCAGAGCATTGTTTTCAATTTCACTCTCTCATTGTAACGCAAACAATGGGATCACGTCATCAACTCTAAATAGCAAAGCTAACTTGGGAAGAAAACACATTTAGATACGCGACTCACTTAGTTTTTTCCCTATCTCCGGAATGTATAATTAATCTTGCACAGAAATATAATATAATATTTTGAGTATAATGATAAGGCTAATTTGAAAAGATGGTTACCTCCTCTTACCACTCCCAGTTGCGTTGCTGGGGAGGCTATTAGTGAGTATGCTATTTTAGCCTGTCGAAACATAGTGGGTTAAAGTGCTTGTGCAGCTGAGTGGAGGGATGCCAGCCAGCCCTGCTGCTGCCTCCAGCATGTTGTTTGGCTAAATGTGCTCTGCTAACCATGTCAATTGAGAAAGGGAAAGAGAGGACGTTTTTTAGATGAATGATCAGTCTAGTAATTTGTATTTCTGCTCCACAAGATGAAAGTGGCCTAATGGTTTACTATCAGTAATTACTATGGTAATTCACTCGCATTGAAAAAGCTTAATATATCCTCATCAGAACTCAGTGTTCTTCTCAGAATCTATTTGAGTTCAATCTTTACAATTGTTCTGTTTTTTAATCAAGTTAGTTGTCAGATGTTAATAGTATTGAAGTATACATTTGTTGCATCACATCACAATAATGATCCCCTTAAACAATATAACTTTTTAACTACTCTGGTAACCACAATGTAATTACAGAACTCAGTATTGCACAAATTCTATCACATAGTTATTAGAATGGAAGCAGAAGATGCATGAGACCAGAAACAAATTAGATAGCTGCAATAGGGAGAGTGAAATGGAAAGATAAGCCCAAGAACAGACAGTAATGGACTGACCTTCCTGCACTGGACTGATAACGTTTAATATGATGATGACTTAATATACTGTAGTTAGGCCTACTCTTTACTCTATTCATTTATATTTGGAATTTCATACAACTATATTTGGGCAACAATGAAGTGCACACTTTATATTTTCCTCATAATACTTTATAAAACTTTTCCCAATTACAATTAATTCCAGTTTCTTTAGAATGGAAATGTTGTTGAAGGCAGTGCTTTTCATGCCGCCATGTCTTTCATGTGATGAAAGCATGTAGCCTTGAAGAATGATACTAAATGGGTTGTGTGAACCAGAAGAGACTGAATGATTGAGGCCATGACCATGGAGTTGGACTACTAATAACAAATAGCTTTGGGGTGATACACACACACACAAACACTCACACACACACACACACACAAACACACTCACACACACATACAATGACCATGTTTTGTTAAGTTAAGCTGTGTCTGTTAACGTTTACACCTGTATAAACCCCTGTCTTTATTTCCTAGTGTCCCAGCGCTCCAGTCCCACTGATCAAATTGAGTGAGGCCAGAGAGAGTTGGCTGTTCAAACGCAGACTAAACACTTTCCCCATCCACAAAGCCCTCCACTGCATTCCTGCACAACACCATGCCATAAACAATGACTTGATGATGTTGCTGCCAATATAATTGATTGATGGAATGCCCATGCCTTTACTGTGTGGATTGGAGGAGAGACGTAACAAGAACGCATTGACAGGTTTAATGGAACTACGGGTCTAGAGGCACTTAAGGATGGAGGCATGAGTTATAAGTAGAGTAGGAAAAAGCCTCTCTCCTTCTCTCAATCTTTCTCACACCTTATGAAAGCCTTTTCAGTTTACTCAGTTTTTCAGTTTACTCCTTGACAATGCGATGACAATGAGAGCTGAAAGCAAGATACGTTGCTGTTCTACTGTTTGTGTCATATGAGACTAATCTGGCCAGAATGTTCCTCAATTTTTCAATGGGATTTGAGGCATTTGTTTACCGATCACAAATTAGAAATGCCAGCTATTGTGACTCACAATACAGTGCTATATGGAAAGATATTGAGGCTGCCGTTCAAGGTCGCCCAATCCAGTCTGTAGCTTAGGATAAAGACACATTTGGGACATTAACAGGAATAGTTAACCCTATATTATAATTTACACTAGACCTCTGGTTTTGGATGGTGAAACAACACAAGCTGGAAAAGGAAATCCAAACGTTGAAATGGTTTACTTTTGATCCAAAATGTTTACCAGGTATTTACAGTATGAAAAAACTTCAAAGGAATGTAGAGGATGGAGAAATTTTCAGAATTAAAGGAGAAATATGGTATGGGAAACCAAGATTTCTTCAGATACTTACAGTTAAGGGACTATTTTGAAAAATAGATACAAATTACAGGAACTTCTTCAATACCAAATATGACTATCCATGTGATTTGAAATGCATATAAACAAACAATGTCTAAGACAATCTCTTCACTCTGTCATGGCCTGATAGCCTCTAGAAAAGGGTCAACTCTTCATATTAAAGCATAATGGGAAAAGGTACTGAATATAGACATCTCAGAGGAAGACTGGGACAATATATGCAGTACTCAACATACTTCTACAAACTCAAGAACATGGAGAGACTTTTGTCGGAAAATGACCCGTTTTTTTATCACTCCAAGAATCAAAAGTCAACAGCTAGATATACAACAGCCATGCTGGCCGCCGTGTGACCATGTAGATGCCAACCACACCCATGTTTGGGGAATGTCAGAAGATGTCATTGTTTTGGGATAATGTATGTTTGGTGTTAAAAGATGTCCTAGGATATGAAGTCCCTAGAACTGTAATGTACCTTGGTAATGTTCCAGAGAGTGTGATGGGCAGGGACAGATACCTGATCAAAGTTATCCTTGCTACAAGTAAAAAAAGCCATTACTAGGAACTGGTATAAAGTAGAAGCCCCAAAATTTGAAGGATGGCAAAGTAAAATCCAAGAAATCTTGAAAATGGAAAGCTTGACATACAGTTGAAGTCAAAAGTTTACATACACCTTAGCCAAATACATTTAAACTCTGTTTTTCACAATACCTGACATTTAATCATAGTAAAAATTGTCTGTCTTAGGTCAGTTAGGATCACCACTTTATTTTAAGAATGTGAAATGTCAGAATAATAGTAGAGAGAATTATTTCTTTCAGCTCTTATTTCTTTCATCACATTCCCAGTGGGTCAGAGGTTTACATACACTCAATTAGTATTTGGTAGCATTGCCTTTAAATTGTTTAACTTGGGTCAAACGTTTCGGGTAGCCTTCCACAAGCTTCCCACAATAAGTTGGGTGAATTTTGGCCCATTCCTCCTGACAGAGCTGGTGTAACTGAGTCAGGTTTGTAGGCCTCCTTGCTCGCACATGCTTTTTCAGTTCTGCCCACAAATGTTCTATAGGATTGAGGTCAGGGCTTTGTGATGGCCACTCCAATACCTTGACTTTGTTGTCCTTAAGCCATTTTGCCACAACTTTGGAAGTATGCTTGGGGTCATTGTCCATTTGGAAGACCCATTTGCGACCAAGCTTTAACTTCCTGACTCATGTCTTGAGATGTTGCTTCAATATATCCACATAATTTTCCTTCCTCATGATGCCATCTATTTTCTGAAGTGCACCAGTCCCTCCTGCAGCAAAGCACCCCCACAGCATGATGCTGCCACCACCGTGCTTCACGGTTGGGATGGTGTTCTTCGGCTTGCAAGTGACCCCCTTTTTCCTCCAAACATAACGATGGTCATTATGGCCAAACAGTTCAATTTTTGTTTCATCAGACCAGAGGACATTTCTCCAAAAAGTACGATCTTTGTCCCCATGTGCAGTTGCAAACCGTAGTCTGCCGGTTTAATGGCGGTTTTGGAGCAGTGGCTTCTTCCTTGCTGAGCGGCCTTTCAGTTTATGTCGATATAGGACTTGTTTTACTGTGGATATAGATACTTTTGTACCTGTTTCCTCCAGCATCTTCACAAGGTCCTTTGCTGTTGTTCTGGGATTGATTTGCACTTTTCGCACCAAAGTATGTTCATCTCTAGGAAACAGAACGTGTCTCCTTCCTGAGTGGTATGACGGCTGCGTGGTCCCATGGTGTTTATACTTGCATACTATTGTTTGTACAGATGAACGTGGTACTTTCAGGCGTTTGGAAATTGCTCCCAACGATGAACCAGACTTGTGGAGGTCTACACATTTTTTTCTGAGGTCTTGGCTGATTTCTTTTGATTTTCCCATAATGTCAAGCAAAGAGGCACTGAGTTTGAAGGTAGGCCTTGAAATACATCCACAGGTACATCTCCAATTGACTCAAATTATGTAAATTAGCCTATCAGAAGATTCTAAAGCCATGACATCATTTTCTGGAATTTTCCAAGCTGTTTAAAGGCACAGTCAACTTAGTGTATGTAAACTTCTGACCCACTGGAATTGTGATACAGTGAATTATAAGTGAAATAATCTGTCTGTAAACAATTGTTGGAAAAATTGCTTGTGTCATGCACAAAGTAGATGTCCTAACCGACTTGCCAAAACTATAGTTTGTTAACAAGAAATTTGTGGAGTGGTTGAAAAACGAGTTTTAAAGACTCCAACCTAAGTGTATGTAAACGTCCGACTTCAACTGTTTGCCTTAAGACTCCAAAAACCTGTATTCAAAAGTAACTGGGAGAAATGGATATCGTTCACAAACCAGGAAGACTTGATTAACTAATATCTTGTTAACAATACAATATCACAACTCTGTATACTTACTTTATATATTATTCTGTACCTATTGGATGGCAACTTCTGTTTGCTTTTATCTATTCTTTAGTTTCATTGTTTCTGTTTTTGCTGTATTGTTTTGAAACTGATAAAATTCAAGTATAAAAAAGAAAAGCTAGCTATCGACAACCCCTTTCTTTCACCTTAATTTAGGTGCATATAAAACAACATTAAATGTATACTAGATGCAGATTAAACCAATAAATTGCGAAGGAGAAATGCTGTAGGCACAGAGGGAATATAACTTTATTTTTTTATTCTCAAGCTTCAGTTTGGCTATTTTCCATTGGAATGTACAAGTGGGTCTTTGTCCTTGTGTGCCCTAGTAGGCAACTGGGTCTTAGTCTTAGTGTGCCCCGCTAGATATCGTCCATAACAATTACTAAAGGAACTCCTTACTGCTGGTTTGACTCCACTCCTCCAGGCCCTGACCTTCAGAGGGTTCTCATTAACAGTGGAAACAGAACACAGTACCCTGCTAGAGCCGTAACCAAGGCAAGAATTTCCAGAGTCAATAGAGCCCAGGCAAGATAAGACAGACGACCAATCGGATCTTAATTCAGCCCAGATGAAGATGGACGGACAGTGAAACAGGACCCTGACTTCCTCCTCCCTGTACTGACTCAACTAGCATGGTGTTATTAGAACAGGGGGATTACTTTCACTCTCTTTTCCCTTTATCTTTTTCCACTTTTCTTACTTTGTGAGTTTGGGGAAAGATATGCTCCTACATAATCATGAATGACATTTTGGCTTCATTTTAGACCATGTGTGGTATAACTTTGACCTTTTGTGTCTCCCAAGTAATAATCAACTATTCTCCTCTTTTCCCAAGAAAATATAGTTTAAGATGTCTACAGACAACAGTAAGAAATAGGAGTAGCCTAAACCCCAAGTTGTATTAATCTGTCCTCATTACCTGGCTGTATTTGAGAAAATAATACAAATTTGTGAAATTACATATCTGAGTGGGTTGGCATTTAGGCTACTTTTTATTGAAGAACTTCAAGGGCAAAAATGTGTAGAGAAAACAATTGTGGACTTATCAAAGACGGCTGTTGTTGGCAGGAACTGGCCTCTAGATCTTGACCTCTCCCTCAGATTGGTTGTTCTAACAGGCAGAGGTGTTAGAGCTCGGCCTGTGTTTATTGATCTCCCTTTCACTCTCATCCCCCTTTCTAAAGCGGAGAAAGAAGGGCTGTACTACACCTACAACAATGGCTTTTCTCAAGCTGAGAAAGTACTCTGCTAGTGCTACACCTACAACAATGGTGTTGTAGGTCTCTTTTCATTTTCCAGTTAGGACATACTGTGCAGTGCAGGGTGTGTGCTTCATGTTATTTCACTGTACATTAGAGTTTTCTGCTCTGGGGATGCTGGGGCAGGCGAGCATAACTCGTTGAAGCGTTCTCCTCACTAATGTGTGCTTGTTTTGTGTCTGTGTGTTCTGGCCTGTTCTGTGGCAGAGTGTTTTCCATGTGCCTGCTCTTCCATGATAAGGCAGCACCTGAGCTCCAGAGCCGTTGTGTACTGCTGCTCTGGGTTCTGGGGGGAGGGGGGGGGGTGGGCAGCCATGCAGGACAAAACTGCCTTTGATCACGTTTTAGTGTCACAAATGCCCCTCTCTCTTCTCCATCAGGAGATACTGCAGGTCTGTATTTGACTCTGAAGCAGGCAGTAGTACTCCTCTCTCTGTGCCTTTGGGTTACAGCGTTTGGGGTAGATCCATTAAAATGTTGTAGCTCTGTCTTGTTTACTTTTAGAACAGCAAATTAGCCTAGTTACTTGAGAGAGATAGAATGCTGAACATTCTGATATCTTCCCTGGTGGATGCGGGCCGAAGTTACCGTTACAGGAGGACAGAGCAGCTGGCATCTATACTAGTATGTAGTCATTCATTCATTCATATTGCAGATATAACAAACATGCTTTTTTTAAATACTGGTAAAAATTTAGATTAATTGTTCTTTTGTTCTTTTACTTTTGTGTCTAATCTCATATTAGATTAGATTGTTAGATACTGACAAACACAGTTAATATATAGTAATTTAAGAATGCATTATTTAGTTTAGGCTTAATGTTATATTTAAGCAATAAGGCCCGAGGAGGTGTGGTATATGGCCAATATACCTTGGCTGAGAGCTGTTCTTAAGCACGATGCATCAAGCCCTGTCTGTCAAATTGTTTTAGGTTTTTGCTTTGTGGGATTTGGTCTGGTGGCAAATGAACCCAAGACCATCTACAGCTACAGGGCACCTATAGCAGGGCACCTATAGCAGGGCACCTATAGCCTGCACCAGCTGTACGTGTAAGAAAAGTCAGGAGCAGTGTGTGAGCGTGATTTCCTGGTTTGTCAAAATGGCTGCTTGGGATGGAAATAGAGAAGCTCTGTGCACTCAGAGCAAAGTGGTTGCTTAGATGAACATGTCATCGTTGTTCTTTTTTCATTATGTCACAGGCTGAAGCTACTTGATTTCTTTATAAGTAAGGTTTGTGCTGATTTATTTTACATTGAGAGATACAGTCCTACAGTGTGTTGTTTACTTTGAAACAATGCAAGCTGAGCTCTGAGGTTCAGTGCATCCTGTGGGTGGGGGTCCGGAAAGCCATAGGAAGTAGTCTGAATGACATCTATGGCCCGCTTGGTTTCCTGTGTGGTTGGTTATCAACCACACAAAAACCCAACTTAAAGTCATTGACTGGATTTTCAGTTGAAAGTTGACCTGAAACATTTTTCTTTGGTTTACGACTTTTACTTATGAAACTGTAGACTGTCTGTGTCCCAGGCTCGTCTGCCATGCCACCAACTAGTGTGGTTGCAAAGTCCCATAATAATATAAAATTGTGTTTTCAGTCATATTACAAGTTATTATTAAGTCCTATTGCAAGGTATTTTTGCAAGAATAGTTATACGTTTTATGTCTCAAGAATCTTATAAATCAATGTATTAAAATGTCTACAACTCCAAAGCTGGAGGTTTTTCACTTTATCGTTGTCAGCGTCAGCTGGATGTGTTAGGTGACCCAGGTGTTTTAGGAGTTCACAAGCACTGTGCTTCAATATAGCAAGTAAACACTGCAGGCCTGTCAGTCACCCAGTAAAAGTGAACATTCAGCAGCATCACATCAGTGACATCCCCTCTCCTCTCTTTACAATTGCCAATGGTCCGCATAGTTCATTATCAGGGAAAATAGTGATATCTGTATTTTTGTTGTTGCATAAAGAATAGTTTATACGGGTAAATTAATACATAAATATAACATATACGTTTGACCTGAATGTTCGACATAAATAATTATAATATTTTACTTTAGAATAAGTATATTTAGTTAAACGGCAATGCCCTGGTTTCCATCCCGTAGCATCACCCCTACAGAGGTGCAATGGACTCTTCCAGTCAGACATGTCACGATCGTTGCTTGGAGAGGGGAGAATCGAGCAGGGAGAGGCATACAAAGCCTGCCATTGCAGTTTTACTGCTTTGGATTTGCGGACGAAGTGGTATCTACATTTTCTTCAAACGTTTCAGCCAACGTTCTTAAGAGAGGATACAATAAGGCAACGTATTTGAGTTGGACTATTTTAAACGGAGTAATTTCGGATGTATAGGCATATAGGGTAAAGTTACATTGAAGGCAAACTACTGAAGATAATGAACTTTGGACTTTTCACACACAAATTTGGGTCATGTTTCTCGACGTCCTGAAAAAATAAAATAACATTGCCCGGCGTGGCGGCAGCTGGGCGAAATTCAGAAGAAGGAATTTTGTGCTTTGGTTGAAGTGATAATACTAACAGTAACTTGCTACTTTGGGAGCAGAGCAAGCGAGTAAAATGTCTGCCAAAACAGCTTCCAAGGTAGGATACCCGACAGAACTACAGAAAAAAAGTTACAAAGTAGATTTTCTTTTGCGCCGAATGCATAATTTTCTCATCAGGGGAAATACTATCTACGTCAGCTTGTTCATCTAGTTTATGTGTCTCTGTCAATGTCAGTGGTTGATGACATCGACATGATCGAAGATACTGTACCTCAACTTTATTTATGTTAGGTGAATGTCATTCTTGCGACCAGGGAGGTATTGATCATAAAGCATGCAGCGTTTTATAATGTTTTGAAAATAAGTAAAAAAAAGAATGGGCTCACTAAACTGTGACAACTTTTATGCATATTATTGTCGGAGGTGCCCCAATAAAACACCTGTTGATCATCCACATATGGGGGCCACATACCATTTCTTCAATGCTGGAGGTTCGTTAAATGGTTACTTTGTCTTGACAGTGAAAACAGTTACTGGGACAAACTTTCTTGTGAATGGACGATATCATAATAATGCGTTGCAACATTGTAACGGTTGGTTTCTTACGATCAAAGCCCGCGTAAAATAATGTCCAGTGTTTCTCAGTGATTTCATAGTCTTGATACAATGACATGATTGTTCATTAGAACCAATTGTAAACTACAAACCGTAGTTTTATATCTGTCATTCACCGGGAAATCATGTTTGTTTACTGGGCCTATGCAGATTTTCGAGTGAACCGAGTCAAGTTAGACACGTCTCAATTGTACATGCTATTGCTCCACACACACTGCGCATGGTCAAGATAGGCAATGCCCCAGTCTAGTCAGTTAAAACCATGTAGATTAAAATACTGTAATGACCCAGCTGGGTCATAAAGTAAAAGAGAGACGGGCACCAGGTGTACAGGCAGAACACAGGTTTATTCCTGAATGGGCTATTGTTCAGGCCACAGCCCACGCCGCTAAACCTCGAACATACACAAATAGAACATGTCAAATCAATGGTCCCGAACAGAAGAGAGAGAGATGAGACCGTAACCCCTATTTAATCATTCCAAAACCCCGCGGGATTACCCATCATACCCCCCCAACCTTTCCATCTGTCCTGGCATATTTAACCCCTGCTAGTACCCATGAGAACGATAACACATCCATGAACACAGAACACAATACAGGGTCGTTACAATACGTAATGTATCAGTTCTAGTGGTTTGGGTTGTTTCAACCCTGTTTGACCAGGTGAAAGCTGGCACCAACACATTTTGGGAGTGGTTGTAAATAATCCACAAATTACAACAATACCAATGTTTTCAAGTGTGCCAATCGTTTCCTCTGTCACACAGAGTTGTCTGACAACCTAGGAATGTGTGCTGTAGTTTCACACTGATGAAATTCAGGTTTGGTCAGTTCTTGCAGTTCAGGTGGAACCATCTCAGGTGATGTAATGCAGGTTTGTCCTATGTGGTGTGTCTCACTACAACATACTTTAGATATTTAAACTGGGTTGTCCATTGAAATAATGTAAGTGCAAGTGACAACTGAAGTGCAACGTTCTGTTTGCTGGATGGTGCTTGGTGTGTCAAGAAGGCTATCATCTGTTTTATATAGAATGTGTTGCTACTAGCATGACACTGAGAAATAAGCCTTCTGGTTCATTTGGCTGTCACTCTCTGGCCCACTTGTTCAATCTGAATACATCACCTCTGCTTGGACGATTACATTTTCATTATAGCATACCTTACCTTACATTGAGTTATGGGCTGTTGTTCAGGGATCACTGCTTGATTAAGGAATAGCTTTGAGGCCACATTAAGCAGTGCCTGCCCCTCAGACCCACACCGCCCTAATTCACTTCACATAACTATTTAACTCCTACTATAGATGTTTGTAGTACAACACACCATGCATGCAATATCTCTAGCTATGAGTAATGTCAGCAATGTTGTGTGAAAAGTACGACTTGGATGCCTGTGGTTTTATCTGTCAGTCACAGGCCCATGTGTACTACGACTTCGGCCAGAGGAATTTCACCACACAGAT
Source organism: Coregonus clupeaformis (assembly GCF_020615455.1). Classification (NCBI taxonomy): domain Eukaryota; kingdom Metazoa; phylum Chordata; class Actinopteri; order Salmoniformes; family Salmonidae; genus Coregonus; species Coregonus clupeaformis. The sequence goes on from NW_025534799.1 coordinate 58,772, forward strand.
TCCAGTGGTCAGAGTCACATTGAGTAAGGAAGTAATGAAGGATACAGAGAATGATCTGAATGATAAGAAGGCTGTTTTTAGACCAGAGTGTTGTGACACCTGGAACGGGTCATGATCACATCTGTAGTTGTGGTGAGGTCAAGAATGCTGAAATCAAACCCTAATAACCAGGAAAGATGAAAGAATTCTATTCATTATCCATGTCATGAAAACATAATGGTAGTTTTTAGTGTCACATAATTGTTTACTCATTATTGTCCTCATCATAATGTGTTTCCTGCCTTGGAGGAAGTGTGCAGCACAGCCTCATGTTTCTCTGAGAAAGGGATTAGGGAGAGCTCACTCAGCACAGCAGTAGCAGCAGCATTTCAATAGTAGTGTTTCTGCTGGAACACGAAGTAGGAGTGGACGTGTTTGTTGCCAACATTTCAAAAGCTGTGTGAAACCCCATTAATCGAGCTCATGCAGCATGCATGAAAATGAAGACATTAGCTCTTCTTCCACACTACATTTTAATTCTGTCCTCATCCTTCCCTTGTCTTTTCACTGCTGAATAGGAATACAACACCACAAAAGAAAAATAATGTATTGTATCAGCTCGCTCTAAAATTGGCCACATGCTTGTGTTTTCAGGGTGAAAGAAGAGTAGTGAAATTAGTGAAAGCAAGGGGATTGAAAGGCTTTGCAGTCTGTGCTCTTGTCCTCCCTCATGTATGGCTAGAGAGGCTCTGGTAATTATGAGGACGAGTCCCTGTGGCCTCAGTGGACTCACTCAGAACGTACGTCTTCTGTTTTCCTTTGATGATGATTACACATCTCACATTTACATCAGCGATGGGGAGGGTGGTGCAATTAGGCTTCTCTGTGGTGTGGAGAGGTGATGTTTTTGTTTTCCTCTATCACTGGTCGCTCTTTGTGGTCTTTTTAAATAACTATGGATAGAGAGAGCTGCTGGACGTTTTAGTGCAGACGGGGCTAGTCTCTCTCGCTCTCTCGCTCTTTCTCTGCCATGAGAGGGCCTGTGGACAGAGGGTCTCAAGTGGCCCCCATGAAGAGGAGCTAGGAGGCTAGGAGCCCTGGCCCCTTGTGCAGCTGAGCTCTCAGTTTTGGTCAGACAGTGTTCTAAAACAACACTGCTTCCTATCAAGAGCACTGGCACATGACAATCAGTTATCTAGACTCTACCGTTTTATCACTAGTTTATCTAGTAGTGAAATACAATCAAGTTATGCTTAAAGACATGCTACAGAGCTTTGGCAACTAGTAAGTATTTTTTAAACTTCCCGCTTTGGGCTGGTTGTGTCAATGTGTAGTTCATACATTCATAATCTATGAGCAGTATTACTGTCTTACCACAATTAGCCACATAATCCCTAGTTAGAAAGTGAGTGTTTACTGGAAGCTGTGCAACGCCATTTTCCCCTACATGGGCCAGCCCCCTAGCAATTTAAGTTCTAGCCAATGAGCTTAAGCCCCTTGCCATTTGAGTGACAGCTAGCAAGATACACACACACACACACACACACACACACACAGCAGAGCGAGAGAGAGAGAGAGAGAGAGAGAGAGCAATGACGTGGTGCTGCACATACAGTGAGGGAAAAAAGTATTTGATCCCCTGCTGATTTTGTATGTTTGCCCACTGACAAAGACATGATCAGTCTATAATTTTAATGGTAGGTTTATTTGAACAGTGAGAGACAGAATAACAACAAAAAAATCCAGAAAAACGCATGTCAAAAATGTTATAAATTGATTTGCATTTTAATGAGGGAAATACGTATTTGACCCCTCTGCAAAACATGACTTAGTACTTGGTAGCAAAACCCTTGTTGGCAATCAGAGGTCAGACGTTTCTTGTAGTTGGCCACCAGGTTTGCACACATCTCAGGAGGGATTTTGTTCCACTCCTCTTTGTAGATCTTCTCCAAGTCATTAAGGTTTCGAGGCTGACGTTTGGCAACTCGAACCTTCAGCTCCCTCCACAGATTTTCTATGGGATTAAGGTCTGGAGACTGGCTAGGCCACTCCAGGACCTTAATGTGCTGCTTCTTGAGACACTCCTTTGTTGCCTTGGCCATGTGTTTTGGGTCATTGTCATGCTGGAATACCCACCCACTACCCATTTTCAATGCCCTGGCTGAGGGAAGGAGGTTCTCACCCAAGATTTGACGGTACATGGCCCCGTCCATCGTCCCTTTGATGCGGTGAAGTTGTCCTGTCCCCTTAGCAGAAAAACACCCCCAAAGCATAATGATTCCACCTCCATGTTTGACTGTGGGGATGGTGTTCTTGGGGTCATAGGCAGCATTCCTCCTCCTCCAAACATGGCGAGTTGAGTTGATGCAAAAGAGCTCCATTTTGGTCTCATCTGACCACAACACTTTCACCCAGTTCTCCTCTGATGTTGGCAAACTTCAGACGGCCCTGTATATGTGCTTTCCTGAGCAGGGGGACCTTGCGGGCGCTGCAGGATTTCAGTCCTTCATGGCGTAGTGTGTTACCAATTGTTTTCTTGGTGACTATGGTCCCAGCTGCCTTGAGATCAATGACAAGATCCTCCCGTGTAGTTCTGGGCTGATTCCTCACCGTTCTCATGATCATTGCAACTCCACGAGGTGAGATCTTGCATGGAGTCCCAGGCAGAGGGAGATTGACAGTTCTTTTGTGTTTCTTCCATATAATCGCACCAACTGTTGTCACCTTCTCACCAAGCTGCTTGGCGATGGTCTTGTAGCCCATTCCAGCCTTGTGTAGGTCCACAATCTTGTCCCTGACATCCTTGGAGAGCTCTTTGGTCTTGGCCACGGTAGAGAGTTTGGAATCTGATTGATTGATTGCTTCTGTGGACAGGTGTCTTTTATACAGGTAAAAAACTGAGATTAGGAGCACTCCCTTTAAGAGTGTGCTCCTAATCTCAGCTCGTTACCTGTATAAAAGACACCTGGGAGCCAGAAATCTTTCTGATTGAGAGGGGGTCAAATACTTATTTCCCTCATTTAAAATGCAAATCAATTTATAACATTTTTGACATGCGTTTTTATAGGTTTTTTTGTTGTTATTCTGTCTCTCACTGTTCAAATAAACCTACCATTAAAATTATAGACTGATCATTTCTTTGTCAGTGGGCAAACATACAAAAACAGCAGGGGATCAAATACTTTTTTCCCTCACTGTATGTGACGTAGTACGCAATTTTCAGGGACCACTTTTGATTTGTGAACTCTACTTTCAGAAATACTGGCTAAAAAATATACAAAAGTACAGGAGAATCTCTTTAACTCTGCCCACATTGCACTTCTGTCTGTTATGTAATGGTAGCCTAGTTCTTTACATTAAGTCTCTCATAAAGCATTCATAACATGCATTATAAACTAAAGTTATTTATGGAGTTATGATATTAAAATATGTAGTATGATACATCATTTCAATGTTATACATCATTTTGATGAATTAAATAATGGGTTGTTTTGGATTGTGTTTGAAGTAGAGCTGGGCGATAAATACAAGAATCCATATCTCGATAAATTGCCTGGATTAACGATAAATAGAACGATACGTTTATAACATTAATCTGCACCACAGTTGAGGGCGGCAGGTAGCTTAGTGGGTAAGAGCGTTGTGCCAGTAACCGAAAGGTCGCTGGTTCTAATCCCCGAGCCGATTAGGTGAAAAATCTGTCGGTGCCCTTGAGCAAGGCACTTAACCCTAATTGCTCCTGTAAGTCGCTCTGGATAAGAGCGTCTGCTAAATGACTAATTATTATTTATTTATTGTTTTTAATTATCCTTTAAACTACTACTACTAGTTTGATGGTTGTAGCCATCAACTGTCCCATTAACGATCACCCATATTAGCAAACTTATTTAGTTTCCAACTTCACATTTCTATTGGGACAAGGTTTTACAGATTACATTATGAAACATTGCAAAGCTTTAATGTGTAGCTGTTATGTGGTTTTGATTCAGGAGAGTACTGGAATTCTGTAATAGCTGTATTATTACCATGAGTGGATGTTCCATTGCTAAGCCAGAGCTTTTCTTTCTGTCACAGCTCATGAGGAGATCCTGTGTATTTCCTCCAGGGAGTGGCATTTCCCCCTCTTCCTCTCCCCACCCCCTTTCCTCTTCAGTTGAATGCACTCTCCCATGCTGGAGACTTCATTAAGATGTCCCAAACTGACACGGTCTGTGTCCAAGATAGATCCCGTCGTCCAAGATCCTGTCCCAGGGGAGTTGACTGTTGCCCCTGGATGAGCAGCAGCTGAACACTTGTCACTGAACGCTGGGGCATTCAGAGCATTCTTGGCAAGGATGCTGTCCTTCAGCCTGTCTAATGCCATATTCTATTCCAGTTCCACATGGCTGTGTTGCATACTATCGTGAAATAAGCAGTGTGGTGTTTGTCTCTGTCTTGGCTCGTATGATAGCTAGCTAGAGCACCCAACCTCTGCTCAAAACCAAATGTGTCAAGAGGGGGAATGGAATGCAAAATGGAGTCGAAGATGGCTGCTCAGAATACACACATTCTTTGGGACAGATTTAATTGAAATGCTCCTTAAATGGCCTGCTGTGATGTAGTATTATTTTTTCTTTCTCTTTGAAGTCTATAGATTTATACAGCACAGAAAGAAAGACTCGTTGGAAGAGTCTTCCCCGTTATTTAGTCATGGGTTGCTGTTAATGAGGAGAGGGCAACCTGCTGTTATTTTTTGTTTTGGTTACAATGATACTCTAATGAAGTGCTGCACTTATCTTATCAGTGGGTATCGGCCCTATAGATACCTTTATTTGTGGAAGGAATGTGAAGACTGACGGGCACAGTAGAGGCAGGTGGGTATAGAGCGAGAAAGCAACAACATACCACAGGGAGGGGAGAGGGGGAGATGCACTGCCTGGCTATAATCTGAATCACATGGAGCCTCTTAAAAAAATACCTAATCTCTCACCCATAATCACGGCATTAAATCCTAGAGATATGGGGGTGCCTTTTCACTGTTTGCAATCCACAATTATTTTCTTCTCACCGCTTTCTATCTGTGACCGTAGAATAGTGGCTAGATAGAGAATTGAGTTTGACAGCTTACTTGAGGGTTTTTACAGAATGCCTAATCTATGTAAGCCAAAAGTACCAAACACAGCTGTAGACTAGATTGATTGACATATAATTTTCTGTAGAATCTAGGAGGAGTGATACCACAGTGTGTTGAGGAAGATTAATGACCCCACATGTTCTCTCATTGTCTCAGACAGGTAGACTACCCAGTCTGCATGTCTGCCAGTATCCTGGAGGATGGAACTGGGGTTTCTGTAGCTACCCCAGTGTGCGTGTTTGGTTTGTAAAATGGGAGATTTGATGTCCCTGCCGCTCAAAGGCCAGCCAAGCCATCCATCCTTGGCTTGTTGGCAGGTCAGGTCTCTGAGGATTTATCCTCAGTCAGGAACCACCAGCAGCACAAGGGACTTGACACAGGCAAGGCTGGTTGTTTCTGTGTGTGACTGACTGAATGACTGACTGACTGCAGCTCAGAGTGTTGAAATAGATTCATTTCTTTAGTCACTCATTTGGAGAATGATCATGTTTTTGTTATGTAGGTCACCTACCTGCCACATTGCTGGAGCTCTCTTCACAGTACATGTCCATCCTATTTTGCTTTAGTCATTAATTATTTTTGCGCCTAAATCTGTACAGAAGTTATGGACGATGACGTACAATATTTACATATGCATGTCATTACAATGGTCATACTTCAACCATAGGCACCCGTGTTCTAGGCTGGCCATTCATATAGTTGTTTATGGAATATTCGCTACATTTCATGCATGTCTGCTCTGTCCTGTGGGTCTGTTGTTTTATTAAAACATGCCTTGATACAGATCAGACTAAATCAGTCTCAGACGCAGCTGCACAGCACTTTCTACTCCTCTCACTCTCTCCCCAGCACACTTTGGATAGAGAGAGGGAGTGTGTGTGTCTTAAGTTAGTGTTCTTATAGTTTATGTCTGTCCCCTTGAGCAACTCTGCCATGTTTAGCTATTCCTCTCACCCTCCTCCCTCTTTCTCTCACCCTCCTTAAGGCGTCCGCATGCTTCCCAGCCGAAACAGTTTGTGCATATACTGTATTATGTCTTGGTTGTCAATCAACTCGTTTCCTGCACATTTGTACAATTGCGCGACTAAGATCTCCTCTGCAAAAACGTAAATTAATGACAGATTGCTTGCGTTATCTTAGAATAATTCAGACTATTTTGTGGGAGTGTATGCTAGCTACGCCGTCTCAATATGGACAAAAGGTACTATTGCTGCTTTTTTCTTGTTTTTAAGGGAGTATGCAAGCACACTCATTCGGTTTGCCTAGCCGAGTTGGGCTACATGCCAGCCGAACTGAAGCAAGCTGATGCCTTTACTCTTCCCACATTCCCCCTATCCTCTCCCATCCCATGTTATTTTGTATATAAAGTCTGACTTCAGCCTTTCTCTCTCAGTACACAGGAAAAATAGAATTACTCCAGCCCCGGTAGCAACTCAACTGTGGTTACATTGTTAAATTGCATCATTAACACAGCAAATCCTACGTCTGCTATTTTCTACTGTTCAACTCTGCCCTCTGAGTTCTACTCCACTGAAAACCCCTTTCAAATGTTACATAATCACCATTTGTGAAATTGTAGATTTCACCTTTTAAGTATATGAGTTGTAATTTCTCAGAAAGGTATTTGAGTTAATGATCTTTTTCCAGTAATACAATTCCAGTTCCTCAGGAGAAAGAACATAATCTTTGCTGTCTTTTTGTATCCTCCAGTATCCTGTTTATACAATCTACGAATTAAATTGTCCATAATGACCAATTATACGTGCAGACAGGATAAGGATTCAAACAAGGCCTTCCTGCCACTGATTACACACACAAAACAACCCAGTTGTCTGTCTTTGACAAATGGCTATGGCAGACAATGTTTGTTTTGTGACTTGCGCCTATAGTCAGACTTTGCTCACAATGCACACAACTCCTGGTGAGTTCTGATGGTGTACTTGACTGAGGCCATGGAGTGCACACCATATAAGAAACCCTTGTCACATGTCTCTGATTTCCCCCTTTTGAGGTGGAACCTGAGAGTGTTGTCTGTTCTCTATCACATCTCTCTCAGGATCCCAGCCCTTTGAGTCAACATATAGTCCCCCCGTAACTTCTATGTGATAATTGGTTCATGTATAATGGGATACTGGGTCAATGCATAGATTGAGGCTGAGTTTATCTAGAGATTAATCAATCAAATGTATTTATAAAGCCCTTTTTACATCAGCAGATGTCATAAAGTGCTTATACAGATACCAAGCCTAAAACCCCAAAGAGCAAGCAATGCAGATGTAGATGCATGGTGGCTAGGAAAAGGCAGGAACCTAGGAAGAAACCTAGAGAAGAACCAGAGTTCTTGCTAGATGTTGGTGTTATTAATTAGGGTATATTATTATTATTATTATTATTATTATTATTATTGTTATTATTATTATGCATGTACTACTCATTAATGTATGCATGATTTTCCCTTCTCCCTGAGATGATAATTGCATCTCCTCTGAAGTGCAGGGTGGGAACGGAACATGGCTGCCCGGCCCCTAACAGTAACCAACTCATTAATTCAGTAGATGTAGGCCTCAGCCTGGCCCACAACATGGCCATTGTGACTGAGGCTCTGAAAGCTTGGGAATTTCTCTGAGTGGACTTGGCTTCTTGTTTTAGTGGGGCTGGGCCACGTCACCCTGCTGTGCGTGTGTGTGTTGTGTGTGTATATATGGAGGCCCAGCCCAGCCCTGCTGGGGTAGTGAGTAGTGGGCTGGCCGGCCCATAAAGGCTTCCTCATGCTTCGGTTCAGCTGGCGCCTAGCCGAAATCGTCTAGGCGAACCGAACGAGTGTGCTCGCATACCTTCAACCTTTGCTTGAAAACTAGAAAAATTAGGCAATAGTATTGTTTGTCCATCTTAAGACGTCGTAGCCAGTATTCACTTCCTCTAAATAGTCCAAATTAATCTAAGATAACTCAAGAAATCTGTCATTATGTTTGAGGTTTTTGATAAGGAGATCTTAGTTGCGCCATTTTACATCTAACTAGGACGTTAGGTACAGTATTTCTCAAGTGGAATAAATGTGCATGAAAATGAGTTTAATTAATTTTAATTTAATTTTAGAATCCCTACTGTTGACCAATCACCGATGAAGGGGCGTAGACTTCTGCTTCCGAACTTTGACTTGCCTCCTAATTTTTGTGTGTGTGCAGGAACAGCCGAAGAAACCCTTGCCGAAGGCAAAAACAAACAGAAACGTCACAAAATGTTCTCATAATATATGCACAAGCTGTTTCGGATGGGAGGCTGCTCTGTTGTCCACTGTACTGTAGGGACAGGCGCCATCACTCTCTGGAGGCAAACATGGTCAGCCTCAAGGACCCCCTGCTGAATACACCCTTTGTTTTACCACATCAGCAGTGTGTGTGTGTGTGTGTGTGTGTGTGTGTGTGTGTGTGTGTGTGTGTGTGTGTGTGTGTGTGTGTGTGTGTGTGTGTGTGTGTGTGTGTGTGTGTGTGTGTGTGTGTTTCTGTTTTTGAAATCCCAGCTCAAGAATGGTGACATAGGAACGTTTTGTCAGGGGCCATGTTTGGGTTTAGTTCCATTTACTAAGGACCCTATAAGGACAACACTAGCAGACACACCCCCGTCCCCAGTCACCGTTAATTAACCTCCCTTCGTTAGGACCTGCCTCATGTTGCTCATTCTGAAAGGCTCTCCAATGCCCTATTCACTAGCAGGAGATTTTCCTCCTATGGCTGATTTGTTAGTGGCTTGCCAATTACTGCACCTCTGATTGTGTTTGACTGGGAACAATGGCTTTATGGTTGTTGTATTTTCTCTGTTTTTCACGACCAACCCAAGCCTGTTCTTTCAAACGTTTCTATTAGTGTCCTGTGATAAGCACCTGTACACAGCCCATCTGAAATTAGCCCACCCAACTACCTCATCCCTATATTGTTATTTATTTTGCTCTTTTGCACCCCAGTATCTCTATTTGCACATAATCTCTTGCACATCTAGCATTCCAGTGTTAATACTAATTGTAATTATTTTGCACTATAGCCTATTTATTGCCTTACCTCCATAACTTGCTACATTTGCACACACTGTATATATATTTTCTGTTGTATTTTTTGACTTTATGTTTTTTTACCCCATATGTAACTCTGTGTTGTTGTTTTTATCGCACTGCTATGCTTTATCTTGGCCAGATCGCAGTTGTAAATGAGAACTTGTTCTCAACTGGCTTACCTGGTTAAATAAAGGTTAAATAAAAAATATAAAAAATATAAATAAATAAGTAAACTAACACAGTAATCTCCCTCACCAGTGTTACAATCCAACACAACTGTGTGTGCGTGAGTATGTGTTTACCCCTCTGCATGTTCTCATACTGAGCTCAGTGTTTCCAGTGTTCTCAAAAAGAGGAAAAGATAGAGAAAGCGAGAGAGAAGTAGGGAAAGAGAGAAAAGGAGGGAGGGAGCGAAACAGCTGGGCCTTGGCTTCTTATCAGCACATTCCTGACCTGTGTTAAGTTGTGTGTGTGGTGGGGGGGGGGGGCTGATATCTGTGTGGCTAGTGATTGGCTGAGTCCAGAGCTGATTTACAGGCTCCTGTGGGCTGGCAAGGCCAGATTCCCTGCTGCCTGCATGGGCCTGATTATCGTCCCTGACCTATGGGTCAAACAACTTCAGGATTGTCAAACGGTTGCTTGCCGACAGTACGTAGCACATCTGAACAGAGTGTCGGCAGTCGATCTCTTCTGTGTTCACACAGCAAAGACTTTTAAATCGTCAGCCAAGTCGTCAAATTCTCCAAACCAGAATGTGGCAGTAGCGTTGTTTGTCCATGTGTGTTCCTTTGTGGTCTACTCAATGTTAGCTAACTAGCTAGCTGCGCTAATGTTACTATTGTTCTACAAAGCCCTTGTTGATACTAGCCAGATGGCCACAGCTAGATAACTAAATAGCAAGATGACAAAAAAACATGTAATAAACTCTCCATAATCTCACACAGCCCATAGATATATGTTTATCTAGCTGGCTAACGTTCACTAGCTAACTAGCTGTTGTGCTAGCTAGGTAAAGTAAAGACACTGCATTGACTCTTGGTGGCCAGCTACAGGCTGCTTCATGGAAACTAATCCATTGTGATTTAATTGTAATGTTACTAGCTACGGTGGCTAGATGGCTAGCTTGGTAAAGCATTTAGTGTTGTGTGTATGGTGCTGCACTTACCACGCTGACTCGTTTCATATGATGTGTGTGTGTGACTGCATTGCTCAGTTAGCAAGCTAACGTTAGCTAGCTAGCTAACTAGTAAGCTAGTGCACATTATCAAACTTAACAAAAAAATCCTTCTTCAAGCACAAAACTCTTTAACTAGATGTAAAAGCTGTAAAGACTTGCTCTAGAAAAGCTTTATTGTTAAAACGTTTCTGATGAAAAGGGTGGATTAGACCGGAAAAAGTGCCCTCTATTTTGTTTTTTCTTCAAATCAAATGTTATTTGTCACATGCTTCGTAGACAACAGCTGTAGACTATCAGTGAAATGCTTACTTACGGGTCCTTTTCCAACAATGCAGATTTAAAGATAAGATAAACAAAAATAGAAATAGTGATATGAGGAATAAATACACAGTGAATAAAAATAACGACAAAGAATAACATGGCTATATATAGGGAGTAGAAAATAACATGGCTATATACAGGGAGTAGAAAATAACATGGCTATATACAGGGAGTAGAAAATAACATGGCTATATACAGGGATTACCAGTACCAAATTGATGTGCAGGGGTACGAGGTAATTGAGGTAGCTATGTACTGTACATATAATTAGGGGTAAAGTGACTAGGCAACCGGATAGATAGATAGATAGATAGACAGCAGCAGTGTGTGTGTTGGTGTCAGTGTAAGTACACTATATACACAAAAGTATGTGGACACCCCTTCAACTGTAAGTGCTGTTATTGTGAAGTGGAAACGCCTAGGAGCTACAACGGCTCAGCTGCTAAGTGGTAGGCCACACAAGCTCACAGAACGGGACCGCCAAGTGCTGAAACGCGTAGCGCGTAAAAATCATCTGTCCTCTGTTGCAACACTCACTACCGAGTTCCAAACATCCTCTGGAAGCAACGTCATCACAAGAACTGTTCGAAATGGTTTGTCGAGATTGGTGTGGAATAACTTGACTGGCCTGCACAGAGTGGTCGGGCACTGCACATCAGTGCCCAGCCTTACTAATGCTCTTGTGGCTGAATGGAAGCAAGTCCCCGCAGCAATGTTCCAACATCTAGTGGAAAGCCTTCTCCATGTTAATGCCCATGATTTTGGAATGAGATGTTCGACGAGCAGGTATCCATATACTTTTGGTCATGTAGTGTATGTGTGGGTAGAGTCCAGTGTGTGTGCGAGAGACTTAGTGCAAAAAAGGGTCAATGTAGGTAGTCTGGGTAGCCATTTGATTAGCTATTTAGCAGTCTTGTTTAGAAGTCTAATGGCTTGGGGGTAGAAGCTGCTCAGGGTCATGTTCAGGGACCTGTTGTTCAGGTCCAGACTTCGTGCATTGGTACTGCTTCCTGTGTGGTAGCAGAGAGAACAGTCTCTGGCTGGAGTCTTTGAAAAAATGTTGGGCCTTCCTGACACCGCCTGGTATAGAGGTCCTGGATGGCAGTGAGCTCGGCCCCAGTGATATACTGGGCCGTGCACATTACCCTCTGTAGTGCCTTGCGGTCGGATGCCAAGCAATTGCCATACCAAGCGGTAATGCAGCCAGTCAAGATGCTCTCGATGGTGCACCTGTAGAGGATCTGAGGGCCCATGCCAAATCTTTTCAGCCTCCTCAGGGGGAAGAAGCGTTGTCTTGCCCTCTTCACGACTGTGTTAGTGTGTTTGGACCATGATAGATCCTTAGTGATGTGGCCACCGAGGAACTTGAAGCTATCGACCCGCTCCACTACAGCCCCGTCTATGTGAATGGGCGTGCTTGTCCCTCCGTTTCCTGTAGTCAACGATCAGCTCCTTTGTCTTACTGACGTTGAGGGAGAGGTTGTTGACCTGGCACCACACTGCCAGGTCTCTGACCTCCTCTGTATAGGCTGTCTCATCGTCATTGGTGATCAGGCCTACCACCGTTGTGTCGTTGGCAAACGTAATGATGGTGTTGGAGTCGTGCACGGCCACACAGTCGTGGGTGAACAGGGAGTACAGGAGGGGACTAAGCATGCACCCCTGAGGGGCCCCCGTGTTGAGGGTCAGCGTGGCGGATGTGTTGTCTACGTGGCGGATGTGTTGTTGTCGTCCTGGACTTCCATCAGAAAGTCGAGGATCAAGTTGCAGAGGGAGGTGTTCAGTCCCAGGGACCTTAACGATGAGCTTCGAGGGCACTATGGTGTTGAGCGCTGAGCTGTAGTCAATGAACAGCATTCTCACGTAGGTGTTTTGTTCAAGTGGGAAAGGTAATTGTGGAGTGCAATAGAGATTGCGTCATCTGTTGGGGCGGTATGCGAATTGGAGTGGGTCCAGGTTGTCTGGGATGATGGTGTTGATGTGAGCCATGACCAGCCTTTGAAAGCATTTCGTGGCTACAGATGTGAGTGCTACGGGGTGATAGTCATTTAGACAGTTTACCTTGGTGTTCTTGGGCACAGGGACGATGGTGGTCTACTTGAAACATGTAGGTATTACAAACTGGGTCAGGGAGAGGATCAGAGCTGATGTGGTAGGATTCGATCTAAGTCCTGTATTGACGCTTTGCCTGTTTAATGGTTCGTCGGAGGGCGTAGCGGGATTTCTTATAAGCGTCCAGGTTAGTGTTCATTCCGCTCCTTGAAAGCGGCAGCTCTAGCCTTTAGCTCAGTGCGGATGTTGCCTGTAATCCATGGCTTCTGGTTGTTACTCCTGTCTGCTCCCCCTCGTGGAGGTTCGTGCTCTCTGATTGGCTCAAAGTCAAGTTGTCGTCCACTGCCGAGCATTGTGATTCTACAAGTAGAAACATCAGTTTCGTCGGTACCAGGTCGGTACACAGCAGGTAGGTCTTTTGTTCTAGCAAGAGAAGGAACGACCTCCTATTGTGATAAGTACCTATCGGCACTCAGATTCTCAGTGTGTTTCATGCTAACTCTACCACTGCTAACTCACAATAACTCTATATAAAACAGCACAGGGAGCGGCTGTGGATGTGTTTCGTCACAACGTGGGGGATTACGAAACAGCACGGAGGATGCAGGCGATATACCTTTATTAGCCAGGTCTTAGTGCTGGGCAATATGGCCCAAATATCATATCACGGTATTTTTCAAATTTTTGACTGTATTTTATGTTTTTGAATAATTACAGTTCTAAATTTGCTTTATAAGTAGTGTGTCACCCTAAGGTGGCAACACATACATTCTAAGTGATTTCAATGGGTCTCTCTCCATTCTGATTGTTTTATACTGTTCAATTAAACTTCAACCCAAAATCATTTTCTGCATTTTCATCCATTTCTGCATGTCCTTCACTCATTTGAGATCTTTTCCACACTGCCATTTAGGGCTGCACGATATGGGCCAAAAATCTAGCCCGTATTTTTAACCAAATGTTGCAAATGCGATTTGACTTGCGATTTAGATAAACTGTTGGAATCATGGAAAAAATATGATTATTCCAATTCTATAGTTAGGAGATTATAGTGGGCAATTTGAATACAATGTTCTTTGACAACGAATGAAAATGCCAGGGAGGAGTTATTGTGACCGGGTAGGAACCAAAGTGTTGGTCAGTGTTTCCTAGGGGACCCTATAATCTTTGGCTACTTCATGTAGCTAATATATTCATGCTTTGCCTATTCCTCTTTTGATTTAGAAGATACTGTTGCCAAACAACATGCTGATTTAGGCCTATACCATCACTGATATCAGGCTGTATAGCTAGCTACGTTTAATCTGAGTCAGTACATTTACTAGCTAGCTAGCTAGCCGGCTAACTAGCGATTAGCATTAGCGTCTAACACGATTTAGCCACAACTTGCTAAGAAAATACAAACTAGCTGTTTGCAGATGTAAGAAACACAAACTAATAGTGTAATTATAGAACGCTTGTGGATTGATATTAAGAAGCAAAGTGGAAACAGCATCGTAGTCATCAACATTGTTGCAAGTGTCTCGTGGTCGAGCAACATCAAATGCGTTCCTTGAGGGGCGGGGCTAGATCTGTGTGGAAAGCGGCATGGAGAGAGATGACTCAAGTAGCAGAGTAAACTATAGAAATTGACGTTACACAAGGCGTATCACATTTAACAAACCAACCATTCAAATACCTTTTATAGAAGTTAAAGTAAAAACCCAAACCAGTCCGTGCATCAAAACTGGTATATAGTCAAATACTGTATACCGTCCAGCCCTACCAGTTCATTAGATACCTTTTTGACAGTGATTACATTGTGAAGTGTAGGATGTGTTTGAGGAAGTGGCTCAGTGGAGCTTTGAACCTTAGGTTCTGATAGTGCTGCTGAACAGAACAGAGGGTGTTTGTGGGGAAAAGTTTGTTCCAACAGAAATTCATCATGCTCCATCCCTGCTGCTGTACTGCTGATGGCAGAGAGAGAGGACAGTTAGGCTCTGGTTGAGTGGGGATGACTTTGCTGGTGGGCTAGCTGGGAATTATATGCTAGGCCTACTGTATCTCTCTCTGGGTCACTGGGTAGCACTGCTGCAAATCAGTGCTGTAGAAGTCGCTTAGAGGAAATAATCCTCATTTGTGACTGATTACAGGATCGGAGACGTTTGATGTTTCTACATCACAGTAGGGCCGTTTATATTTATTTATATACATACATACATACATACATACATACATACATACATACATACATACATACATACATACATACATACATACTACCAGTCAAAGGTTTGGACACACCTACCCATTCAAGGCTTTTTCCTTATTAAAAAAAATAATAATAATTGTAGAATAATAGTGAAGACATCAAAACTATGAAATAACACATATGGAATCATGTTGTAACCAAAAAAGTGTTAAAAATATATATGTTATATTTGAGATTCTTCAAATAGCCACCCTTTGCCTTGATAACAGCTTTGCACACTTGGCATTCTCTTAACCAGCTTCATGAGGTAGTCACCTGGAATGCATTTCAATTAACAGGTGTGGCTTCTTAAAAGTTCATTTCCTTCTTAATGAGTTTGAGCCAATCAGTTGTGTTTTGACAAGGTAGGGGGGTATACAGAAGATAGCCCTATTTGGTAAAAGACCAAGTCCATATTATGGCAAGAACAGCTCAAATAAGCAAAGAAAAATGACAGTCCATCATTACTTTAAGACATGAAGGTCAGTCAATACGGAATTTTGAACTTTGAAAGTTTCTTCAAGTGCAGTTGCAAAAACCATTAAGCGCTATGATGAAACTGGCTCTCATGAGGACTGCCACAGGAATGGAGGACTCAGAGTTACCTCTGCTGCAGAGGATAAGTTCATTAGAGTTGCCAGCCTCAGTAATTGCAGCCCAAATAAATGCTTCACAGAGTTCAAGTCACAGACACATCTCAACATCAACGGCTCAGAGGGGACTGTCTGAATCAGGCCTTCATGGTCGAATTCCAGCAAAGAAACCACTACTAAAGGACACCAATAATAAGAAGAGACCTGCTTGGGCCAAGAAACACGAGAAATGGACATTAGACCGGTGGAAATGTTTCCTTTGGTCTGGAGTCCAAATTGGAGATTTTTGGTTCCAACCGCTGTGTCTTTGTGAGACGTGGTGTGGGTGAACGGATGATCTCTGCATATGTATTTCCCACTGTAAAGCATGGTGTTATTGTGTGGGAGTGCTTTGCTGGTGACACTCAGTGATTTATTTAGAATTCAAGGCACACTTAACCAACATGGCTACCACAGCATTCTGCAGCGATACGCCATCCCATCTGGTTTGGGCTTAGTGGGACTATCATTAGTTTTTTACATTTTAGTCATTTAGCAGACGCTCTTATCCAGAGCGACTTACAGTTAGTGAATACATTTTTTTTTTTTATACTGGCCCCCCCATGGGAATCGAACCCACAACCCTGGCGTTGCAAACACCATGCTCTATCAACTGAGCTACATCCCTGCCGGCCATTCCCTCCCCTACCCTGGGCCAATTGTGCGCCGCCCATGAGTCTCCCGGTCGCGGCCGGCTGCGACAGAGCCTGGATTCGAACCAGGATCTCTAGTGGCACAGTTAGCACTGCGATGCAGTGCCTTAGACCACTGCGCCACTCAGGAGTACTGAGTTTTTAACAGGACAATGAGCCAACCCACCTCCAGGCTGTGTAAGGGCTATTTTACCAAGAAGGAGAGTGATGGAGTGCTGCATCAGATGACCTGGCCTCCACAATTCCCCGACCTCAACCCAATTGTGATGGTTTGGGATGAGTTGGGCGGCAGAGTGAAGGAAAAGTAGCCAACAAGTGCTCAGCATATGTGGGAACTCCTTCAAGACTGTTGGAAAAGCATTCCAGGTGAAGCTGGTTGAGAGAATGCCAAGAGTGTGAAAAGCTGTCATCAAGGCAAAGGGTGGCTATTTGAAGAATCTCAAATATAAAATATATTTTGATTTGTTTAACACTTTTTTGGTTTCTACATGATTCCATATGTGTTTTTTCATAGTTTTGATATCTTCACTGTTATTCTACAATGTAGAAAATAGTAAAAATAAAGAAAAACTCTTGAATGCGTAGGTGTGTCCAAACTTTTGACTGGTACTGTGTGTATATATATATGTATGTGTGTGTGTACATATATATATATATATATTATTTTTCTTCAGATATGCCTTCTTTAACATGTGAACTTTAATGTGACTTAATTACAAACTTGGATGGGATCTGTAATTATGAATAAACATGTAAATTATGAGCCTAGTTTAGCCAAGTAGAAAGCACTAAGCTATATAGGGAGAAAGACAGGATCCTTCCTGGCTAGCCATGATTGGCTGAGATAATGGAGGTTTTGGACATGCCAAGAGATTAATCCTGATTGGTCTGTCATGTCACAGGCTTCTGTCTATAACAGAATGGGAGCTTCCCTGGTCAATATACAGTGCATATGGAAAGTATTCAGCCCCTTTGACTTTTTCCACATTTTGTTACGTTATAGCCTTATTCTAAAATGGATTAAATCAAAAATGTTCCTCATCAATCTACACACAATCCCCCATAATGACAAATCGAAAACAGGTTTTTAGAAATGTTGGCAAATTTATTACAAATAATAAACAGAAATACCCTTTGCTATGAGACTCGAAATTGAGCTCAGGTGCATCCTGTTTCCATTGATCATCCTTTTGATGTTTCTACAACTTGATTGGTAAATTCAATTGATTGGACATGATTTGGAAAGGCACACACCTGTCTATAATAATAATAATAATAATTGGTCATTTAGCAGACGCTCTTATCCAGAGCGACTTACAGGAGCAATTAGGGTTAAGTGCCTTGCTCAAGGGCACATCGACAGATTTTTCACCTAGTCGGCTCGGGGATTAGAACCAGCGACCTTTCGGTTACTGGCACAACACTCTTAACCACTAAGCTACCTGCCGACCTATCTATATAAGGTCCCACAGCTGACAGTGCATGTCAGAGCAAAAACCAAGCCATGAGGTCAAATGAATTGTCCGTAGAACTCCGAGACAGGATTATGTCGAGGCACAGATCTGGGGAAGGGTACCAAAATATTTCTGCAGCATTGAAGATCCCCAAGAACACATTGGCCTCCATCGTTCTTAAATGGAAGAAGTTTGGAACCACCAAGACTCTTCCTAGAGCTGGCTGCCCGGCCAAACTGAGCAATCAGGGGAGAAGGGCCTTGGTCAGGGAGGTGACCAAGAACCCGATGGTCACTCTGACAGAGCTCCAGAGTTCCTCTGTGGAACTCAACCATCTCTGCAGCACTCCACCAATCAGGCCTTTATGGTAGAGTGGCCAGGCAGAAGCCACTTCTCAGTAAAGGGCACATGACAGCACGTTTTGGAGTTTGCCAAAAGGCACCTAAAGACTCTCAGACCATGAGATGAAACCAAGATTGAACTCATGGGCCTGAATGCCAAGCGTCACGTCTGGAGTAAACCTGGCACCATCCCTACGGTGAAGCATGGTGGAGGCAGCATCATGTTGGGATGTTTTTCAGCAGCAGGGCCTGGGAGACTAGGCAGAATCGAGGGAAAGATCAACAGAGCAAAGTACAGAGAAATCCTTGATGAAACCTGCTCCAGAGCGCTCAGGACCTCACATTGGGGTGAAGGTTCACCTTCCAACAGGACAACGACCCTAAGCACACAGCCAAAACAACGCAGGAGTGGCTTCGGGACAAGTCTGAATGTCCTTGAGTGGCCCACCAGAGCCCGGACTTGAACCCGATCGAAGAGCTGAAAATAGCTGTGCAGCGACGCTCCCCATCCAACCTGACAGAGCTTGAGAGGATCTGCAGAGAAGAATGGGAGAAACTCCCCAAATACAGGTGTGCCAAGCTTGTAGCGTCATACCCAAGTAGACTCGAGGCTGTAATTGCTGCCAAAGGTGCTTCAACAAAGTACTGAGTAAAGGGTCTGAATACTTATTTTAGAATAAGGCTGTAACGTAACAAAATGTGGGAAAAGTCAAGGGGTCTGAATACTTTCCAAATGCACTGTACAGATCATCTTTGCTACCGCAGATGTTTTGGAAAGATATAGGTATGGACAACTGCAAACGTGTTGCTACAACTCTCAAAAACAATGCTGCACTGAATTTAGCTGGTGCTATCAACATATCTCAGTTGGAGAAGATTTAAGTACAGAGAAGACTTTCTAGAGGACAATGCCATGCTGACTTGTTCATTTGCATGTGAATTCTTAAAGAGATGGGTGGGGCTAAAGCTTAAGAGTGTGTGAACAATGCTGAATGGGCATTAACAAAGGAGCTCTCTAGCAAGAGTGGAACTCTTAGCAACATCTTCAACAACATTTTGTCTTACTTGTATTATAAGTTTATCAACTTTCAAAGCAGCATAACTTTCCCATGTTTCACAAAATTTGACTTAAGCTCATTAGAGAAATCTGGTCAGAGGAAGGCCCTCAAAATTGTCAAAGACTCCAGCCACCCTAGTCATAGACTGTTCTCTCTGCTACCGCACGGCAAGCGGTACCGGAGTGCCAAGTCTAGGTCCAAAAGACTTCTCAACAGCTTCTACCCCCAAGCCATAAGACTCCTAAACAGCTAATCATGCACTGCCCCCCTCCCACCCCATCATTTTACGCTGCTGCTACTCTGTTAATTATTTATGCATAGTCACTTTAACTCTACCCACATGTACATATTACTTCAACTACCTCAACTAGCCGGTGCCCCCGCACATTGACTCTGCACCGGTACCCCCCTGTATATATAGCCTCCCTACTGTTATTTTATTTTACTTCTGCTCTTTTTTTCTCAACACTTTTTTTGTTTTATTCTACTTTTTACTGCACCTGTTGTATTCGGCGCATGTGGCCAATAAAATGTGATTTGATTTGGTCACATTTTACAGGACAGACGGGATGGATGGATGGATGGGGAGGGATTCATGGACATGGCAGGCAGGGTAGCGACCTTTGATGCAGCAGTACTTTACATTATACATGTGTAATACCATTATGGTTACAGCGTTAAATAACCTTTTTACTCCTTAGAGCAGTGAGAAGTTGATCTCAGTGCTATAACTAAGCAATAACGCTTGGGGGTGTGGTCTATGTGGCCAATATGCCACGGCTAAGGGCTGTTCTTATGCAGGACGCAACACTGAGTGCCTGGATACAGCCCTTAGCCGTGGTATATTGGCCATATACCACAAACCCTTGAGGTGCCTTATTGCTATTATAAACTGGTTAGCAACGTAATTAGAACAGTGAAAATACATGTTTTGTCGTACCCGTGGTATACCATGGCTTTCAGCCAATCAGCATTCAGGGCTCGAACTACTGAGTTTATAATATAAAATAAGATGTACTGTCGCTGAAGTTCTCTGATCGGGCAGAGGTTAGAGGGTAGAGGACAGGGCGGTCATCAGACAGTCATCCTCTGGAAGTTACAGGGGTTAAGCCAGGCAGGATTGGCTCTGTGCTGCAGTCGCCTGAGGTATGGCCTGGTATTACTTCAGCTGGCCTGGTATTTGAAAGAAAACAGTTCCCATTTCCTGCTGCTGGAGACCAAGTACACCAGGCAGGTCACCCAGAGCTGCCACTCACCAGCACAGATGTGAGAGGAGAGGAGGATCAGTAAACAACAGAAGGCTCAGAGCCTACAGAGCCTGAGGGAAGGTTTCAGTTAGTAAATCCTCCTTAACATTAAAGACAGCAGTAGACAGCCAGCATGCGCCATCCACAAACAGTGTTGTGTCCCACAGGCCATGCTCCCAGCTCCTGGGACTGACATCACACTATGAGCAGCAAGTGAAGGTCATCATGGAGCCTCATACAGTAGCTATTCATGTGGGGTTTGTGTCTGTTCCGACTAGTGTTTTCCAGCTCATCTATCCTGCCTTTGTGAGACAGACAGCATGGACCTTTGAGAGAGAGAGATAACATGTTAGAGATTTACTTTTTAATCCCGAATGCCATGGATTATAGGTTTTGTATTTTATTCTGACTATTACCATCAGATATTAGTGTGTCCGTCATGTTTGTAAAGCAGAAATCCCCATGAGAACATGATGATGAGTGTGACAGGGTGAGTTCTCAGGGTTTGAGCTGAGCGAGTCAGTGCTGGTTGAAATTAATTGACTCCAGCATGTTTTAGTGTGTCAGCATATTCAGCAGCAAGGCAGCACTGCATCATCAGCCTGCTGGCTGTCCCCTCTCATCACAGTTTACTGGGACTTGGTCTGCTGGGGCTTCTTTCATTACTGGGTAGAGGTGCATTCAACTACTGTCCTTACTGCCACACTCGAAATACATATTTTCTGTGTTTACTTTGCGTGTGTGTTTGCATATATAGTGTTGTACATACATGTTCATCTGAGAAACAGTGTGAATCCAGAGCGCTGCGATTGCGTGAGAGTGTGTTTGGTAATGTGTGCATGCCTCTCAGCCAGACCATGTGATTCTCTGTGTGTGTCACAGGGCAGAGGATGCAGCTGCATTCTGGGCCCTCCTTCCTCTGGGATCCAGCTAGAGGACACATAAGGTTGCCATGGTTACACTTGCCCACAGTGACATCACGAGGAAAAGCTGTCTGCTGGTACATGCCGTTGCTGTGGGTGTTGCCCACGTCTGATTGGCCGACGCTTGCCTGTGCTCTACTCTAAAATTCGAAAGCCAGTGTGATGGGTTTGCAGGGCCTCTCTCTCTCCCTCTTTCTCTCCTCCATCCAGAGGGGCACGCAGGCTATTAATAGACGGATTGTGAAAAAAACGCTTAACCGGATTAACTTTTTTTTTACTACAGTTTTTTCTACATTTCCTTTTTTTTGCAGCAGGCCAATATTGTCTGAGCGGAATGATGAGTTGGCAGCTCATTTTAATTTGACTAGTTATAAAATGTTAAATGTAAATATGATTTTAAGAGAGCAAGATAAAAGTAATAATAATTTGGTCTACATTGCTGTTGAGTACATCAGAGCATAGATGATCAAGACCAATGTAAAGGAAAGCGTTCTCTTGTCTATCCCAGTATTCATCAGGCTTATGAAATGAGGGGGTTTTACCCTACGCAGTACACACATTCCAAATATTATGAGGAGGAGCTTAGGGAGGGTTATGTCATAGGAAAGCCTGTGGTGTCATGTCATCCCCTTGTTACAGCTCTCTGCTTGGAGCCTGTCTGTGGTTGGCTGATAGCAGCCTGTTGTTTGTGGAATCTGTCACATCTCCTGAGTGGAGCAGTGATGTACAGCCCATTATGGAACACCAGCCAGACAGAGGGCTGCACACAACCCAAGGCACCAGGCACTCCTCCTCCTCCTGAGGTACCACATGTCGGT
Source organism: Coregonus clupeaformis (assembly GCF_020615455.1). Classification (NCBI taxonomy): domain Eukaryota; kingdom Metazoa; phylum Chordata; class Actinopteri; order Salmoniformes; family Salmonidae; genus Coregonus; species Coregonus clupeaformis. The sequence continues at coordinate 80,818 of NW_025534799.1, forward strand.
TGTTTTTACTCTATATTAGTTCTCTCTGTGTTTCACCAGCTATGTACATCCTTTATATAAGGCTAAAAGAGTCAGCATGCATCAGTTCGGCTGGCGGCTAGCCGGAGTCGGCTGGCGGCTAGCCGGAGTCGGCTAGGCGAACTGAACGACTGTGCTCGCATACTTCCTTAAAAGACATTAGCTTGAAAAACAAACAAAAAAGAGGCAATAGTACTGTTTGTCCATGTTGAAATGCCGTAGCCAGTATACACTTCCTTAAAATAGTCAGAATTAATCTTTTACTCAAGAAATCTGTCATTGATTTTGACGTTTTTGCCGATGAGATCTTAGTCGCGCCATTTTACATCTAACTAAAGATGTTTGGTGCAGTATTTCTAAATAAAAAAATGTGCATGAAAACTAGTCGTCTCTCGTTGAAGGACAACAGACTTTACTGAATAATCCCTACTGTTGACCAATCACTGACGAAGGGGCGTAGACTTCGGCTACTGACTTCGGCTTGCCTCAAACATTTTTGTGTGCCCGAACAACCAAAAAAAACCTTACCGAAGTCCAAAACCAACAAAAAAGTCACAAAATGTTGTCATAATATATGCACAAACTCTTCCGAACTGTTTCGGCTGGGAAGCATGCGGACGCCTTTAGTCACGTCTCTATTTGGGTATTCAGGGTGCCCAATATAGAAAGCCAACTCCGTTGTTCTTAGCTATTCATTTTTCCATGGATTTTCTCTGTACATTTGCCTTCCTGTAATTCTCCAGCTTGTGTCAATTAAGTTATTGTAGGATAAATACATTGTTGTGTTGAGCAATGAGCTGCAGCCTTCCAGCAGTAAGTCCAGTCAGCTGTCAATATGAAAATGTCCAGTAATGCAGTGGTGGTCACTGGTCCTGTTTGTGGACGTCTGTGTGTTTGATGTCCACATCTCCACACACAGCTTTTCCAGGTGTTTTCTTAACACGTGGTTTGACCCACTCACATCAGAAAGAGAGCCCTGGAAACTACCAGCAGCACTGGTGCACTAGGAGCACAGTACGCTGCTCCTCTGAATCATTCCCACCGTTCAAGGATTAGTGTATATAAAATGGATTGTGAGTGTGAGTGGTGTGAGTGTAGTGAGTGTGTGTGTGTGAGTGTGTGAGTGAGACAGGAGAATCTGGTGCGATCAGAGAGAGAGGAGAATGAGAGAGAGAGGAGAATCTGGTGCGATCAGAGAGAGAGAGGAGAATCTGGTGCGATCAGAGAGAGAGAGAGAGGAGAATCTGGTGCGATCAGAGAGAGAGAGGAGAATCTGGTGCGATCAGAGAGAGAGGAGAATCTGGTGCGATCAGAGAGAGAGAGGATAATCTGGTGCGATCAGAGAGAGAGAGGATAATCTGGTGCGATCAGAGAGAGAGAGAAGAATCTGGTGCGATCAGAGAGAGAGAGAGGAGAATCTGGTGCGATCAGAGAGAGAGAGGATAATCTGGTGCGATCAGAGAGAGAGAGGAGAATCTGGTGCGATCAGAGAGAGAGAGGAGAATCTGGTGCGATCAGAGAGAGAGAGGAGAATCTGGTGCGATCAGAGAGAGAGAGGAGAATCTGGTGCGATCATTTGGCCTTAGTATAAGAAGGAAATATATATAAATAATGTACCCATGGTCTACAGCAGATTTAAGTTGCAGACTAGGCCTACACATTTCAATCTGGAAATCAGAAAATCTGGAGCACTAGTGCAGGGGTGTGTGTGTGTTTTGATTGTGACCTAGAGGATTTCCCTTGAGGGAAGTACAATTGTGCCGTGGAAGGGAAGTGAGCTCTTCATCTGTCATTGAATACAAAACCGTTGCAATGCAGAATTACATTTCAATGCACCACAATTATGTGTTCAATATCAATCATTAGCCTACCAGTATAATATTTGCATTCATGTTCTATTTTGGGTTCTGGTTAGATTGCATCCATTATGATTGTATTGTTTTTGAGAGCCAACCAGTCACGTCTGACAGCCTGGTTGTTGGGCAGACTTGATGTGTAATGCCACATTGTTTTGTTTTCCTGGTCTTTTCCCTTAAATACCTCTTCATAAATAGTCTACCCATCCATTACTGCTGTGGTGTTTTAGGAAAATATAACCAAACACATACACACTGTAGTCAGTCTTTATTTGGGCAGCAAATATATATATGGCTGATTTAATGTCCTAAAATAAGGCTATGACTAGATCACCTAATTGTACCTTCAGCTTCCATGAGCGGTTAAGGCAGGTGCTGGCTAGAACTATGTGTGGTAGGCCTATGGTAAAGAACACTACTACTGGCTTGTATGGTGATGCAGTGCAGATATTGGTCAAGGATGGGACAGCTCCTAGCCCTAGACAGAGGTAGGAGTGAGAGACACCACACACACACACGGTTTGAGCAGGGCATCTGCCTCTGCTGCAGAGGGAATAGTTAGGGTCTGCAGCTGTGTCTCTGTCTATGTGTTAATATGTGTACATCTAGATCACATGTCCCAAGCCCATGTTGACTCTAGAACTGGCTTTTTATTCCAGGAGCGTTGTGTTGTTGTGTGTCTGGTCTTCATGTAGAGATGACACCCATGGAGCTATAGGCATCCACTCTGGCAGACAGACGACATCCTCAGGAACTCTTAGTTTCTTTGATCAAAACCAGAAACCCAGTCCACTCCCTCCGAAATGTCCAAGTTCTGTGTTTGAGTAAGTATTGTATTACACTGACTTTATGGTCTTTTAATATTTACCATATGTTATATTTAAACAGCATGCTGCCTCATGTAACACTATACCTTATAATTTGAGAAGTCTGTGGGTTTGGCTTTATTGTTTTACCTGGTTCATTGTAAGTCTAAAGTGTTTTGAATATGTTGGGCTACGTTTCCAAGGAGCTCTCTGTTCTCTGTCCAGGGTGTTTTCTCTCCAAGCTGAAACTATTCCTTACAAACAGGAAGGGAACTCAACTTCCTGTGGGTTAATCCTGCTCCTGGTAGCTTCCTGTTCCACACAATCACGACCACACAGACACACTGACCTAATGCTCCGTAAGGATTTTACCTCACAGCAACCTTCACATTAAAGTCAACCATGTTTGTGTTTAGATTTATGCTTCCTATACACTACCAGTCAAAAGTTTTAGAACACCTACTCATTCAAGGCATCAAAACTATGAAATAACACATATGGAATCATGTAGGAACCAAAAAAGTGTTAAACAAATCAAAATATATTTCAAATAGCCACCCTTTGCCTTGATGACAGCTTTTCACACTCTTGGCATTCTCTCAACCAGCTTCATGAGGTAGTCACCTGGAATGCATTTCAATTAACAGGTGTGCCTTCTTAAAAGTTAATTTGTGGAATTTCTTTCCTTCTTAATGCGTTTGAGCCAATCAGTTGTGTTGTGACAAGGTAGGGGGGGTATACAGAAGATAGCCCTATTTGGTAAAATACCAATTCCATATTATGGCATGAACAGCTCAAATAAGCAAAGAGAAACGACAGTGCATCATTACTTTAAGACTTGAAGGCCAGTCAATACGGAACATTTCAAGAACTTTGAAAGTTTCTTCAAGTGCAGTCGCAAAAACCATCAAGCGCTATGATTAAACTGGCTCTCATGAGGACCGCCACAGGAATGGAAGACCCAGAGTTTTGATGTCTTCATTATTATTCTACAATGTAGAAAATAGTAATAATAAAGCAAACCCTTGAATGAGTAGGTGTTCTAAAACCTTTGGACCGGTAGTGAATGTACTATACACTCTTAGAAAAAAAGTTTCCAAAAGGGTTCTTCGGTTGTCCCAACAGGAGAACCCTTTTTGGTTCCAGGTAGAACCCTTTTGAAAGGGGACAACTGAAGGAGAGTATGAAGACTACTAGCTATAGCAAGGATGTTACAAAAACCTGACCAAACCCACCAAAGCAGCTGTTGACAGTACAAGGGCACTATGTTGGCAGTGACACTCCCATGTTTTTGATTCTATAAAAGGATGATGACTAATAGTGTACTGTAACTCGTAATCAAGGAACACACAGAACAGAAACTTCTCCCTCTCTCCCTGTGTTTCCTGTTTGCTCATGAGATCACTCATACCTGACCTAACCTCATCACCTGGTCTCGTGACTTTTGGTTTCTCTTACTCTAGTTAGACACCTGAGACTCAAAAATGGCCAGGAGTTGTTAGGCTACAGTTTGTGAATTTCCCACATATGCTTGCATGTTAGCTGTCTAGCTAAATCTGCCACTATTATAGCTCGGTATTGTCTGAGTTGTTGATTATTGCCTGTCCCTTTGAAATAAATTAAAAAATGTATAGTATTTTTGAAAGTGAGAGGAAGCTAGCTACTAGCTCGAACTGTTAGTTCCCCACTTCTCCGTCTGGTTGTTGTATTTACAGAGGAAGGAGGAAGTGACCATATAAATATAATTACTAGAACGGGCATCTCAGTTAAAGTCAATGTTCTATAATTCTATTTCTAATGAGGTGACCTGTCCTCAGCTTCCTCACGCCTCTGTCTCACTGATTATCCTGCATGTTTCCAGATTCTCTGAGTGAAAACTACAACTGTAATCATCATGGATAACAGGAGTTATTTATAGCAGCTTGTCTTCCTTCCAGCATGGGGGAGTAATGAGGAGGGAGCACTGGAGCACAGTCATCATTTAATGAGTGAGGTAGCTCTAACCCTCTCATCCACAGCTAACGCTCTCAACTGCTAATCACACACACACACACACACAATCAGAGCACCATCGCTAGACAGAGAATCAGGACGAGGGAGCTTGCTATATACCTAAACTCTACAACACAGAGCATGAAAGAGCCCCAGTCCTCCTACTGAAAGCTGTCTGCTACCGGTTATTTCTGGGCTGTCAGTAGTATTGCCAGTACTGTGTTGTGTGTAGTCTTTGAAGCAGGCCGGAGAGGAGAGGAGCTGAGGCGGCTGTCTTGGAGGGCTCAGTAACACAAAGAGCCCATTTAACCACAGATCAAGGCCCAGGCTGTACACTGGGCTGTCCACGCCTGCCTACCCTTTGTTTCTCAACAGGGCCTCTCTGGCCACGGCTCAAGCCTGACTAAATGTGAATCATGGTATAAATATACCAAACATCCCCCTCCAAGATCAAGACACACATTGTTTTATGTAACTCTACTGGGACTTAGTGATTAGATAATCACCATTGTGGGGGGGCTTTGTTCCTGTCATATTTTTGTTCTGGAACATTAGATGTTGTTTAGCTAGATTTGACTGAAGTAATTTGCTTTGGCCCTATGCTACAAGGCTTAATATTCCTGTAACAGTTTCCATCAGATAGTATTGTTAGCATTTGCTACGTGAGTCAAATGGGTGAATGCAAGGCTGTGCTGACCTGGCTGAAACAATATTCACTCCCAGTGTTCTCCTACTGTTCATGGGTGTCTAGGAGGGGAGAAAAGGTCCCAGTCAGGGATTTGTCCATCTGCATTTATTTTCAACAGGAATGATAGTGTTCGGTGGTATTGCGCTCGGTATTCGATGTGTAGTACTAATGCGTATCATAGCAACAAGTTTCACTGTTCTTTTAAATAGTGTCCTTGCAGATGGCCTCTTCAGGATTGTTCCCAGCAGTAGTACATGTCTTTTTATGGCTGTAACAGCCATGCATAACGTCATCAGATTAGGACCTGATTTCTGCAGTGTTTTCTCTGTACCAGACCCTGTTCTACACTCTACTCACACTTCACATCAAGCTGTTTAATCGCTGCTCCAGATTGTTGTGAATCATGAAAAAGATAATCCCATCAGAGAAGAAGACGAGAGCAGAGTTTAGCCGTACTGGAGTAAACAGTCCTCAGTGATCAAGAGCTCCTCTCTCTCCTAATTTATATCTCTCCTCCTGACTCACTAACCACCCTTCTCTGAACCAGAGGCCTACCGATAACCGCTAAGTCCTGCGCCCTCATGACCGGTACTGCCAGTCACACCCTACCGACACGATAAGGCCCTTCCCAGTCAGACACGTCTCACTACTAAGGCCTTTCTCTGAGTCATCACACCAGCGAAAGGAAAAACCACAGGAGGGGAAGAGGGAGGAAACAATGGACGTTGAAGGAAATTCTTCAGCGTGTGTGTCTGTCTGCACTGTCTTCTAACATCTGGGCCCACAGCTGGAAGGGTGTGTGTGAGGGGGGATGGTTAGGGTAAGTGCAGGGAGAGGCAGTGAATCATAAGCCTTCTTCATTGTCTCAGGCTCCCGTATTTAGAGAGAGATCAGGCATTTATTGTTAATGCTGTACGTTGATACTCTGCTGGGAGTAGTTTGCGTGTGTGTATAGAGACAAATCTCTAAAATGTAATCTGGCCACAGTTTTAATTTAATGTATCCTGTGTATCCAGTTACTGGCCATACAGAGTATGTATGTCAGTTACAGCCTTGCTCCCTTCCTCTCCCCTTATAGCTTCACCACCCCAGTGTAGTGTTCATCCTAAGACAAGGCCCCCTTGTCACATGGTCCACAAACAGCATGGACATTTTTCTCATGGCTTGGGCCCCCACTGTCTGCTTTGCAATGTACTGTTGGCTGAATGTATGACCTCCAGCCTTACAAACACTTGACAGGAATGTGTGGTAGGGGGGCGGCTTTGGCAAAATGGTTCAGGCCCCCCCACATAATGGTGGGCCGACTGTGGGAGTCTCAGGGGCAGACAGTGGGAGGGAGGAGCAGCACAAACCCTGCCTGCCTGAGCCAATTATGGACACGAATAACATCCACATTGAGCTGCATGAAAATCAGGGTCAAGGGGTTAACTATGTGTTCATTACAGATATGTGGGGAGTTCAAGAGAACACATACCCACACCCTGACAGAACTACCGTACCTTACATACCCACACCCTGACAGAACTACCATACTGCACATACCCACACCCTGACAGAACTACCGTACCTTACATACCCACACCCTGACAGAACTACCATACTGCACATACCCACACCCTGACAGAACTACCGTACCTTACATACCCACACCCTGACAAAACTACCGTACCTTACATACCCACACCCTGACAGAACTACCGTACCTTACATACCCACACCCTGACAGAACTACCGTACCTTACATACCCACACCCTGACAGAACTACCGTACCTTACATACCCACACCCTGACAGAACTACCATACCTTACATACCCACACCCTGACAGAACTACCGTACCTTACATACCCACACCCTGACAGAACTACCATACTACACATACCCACACCCTGACAGAACTACCATACCGTACATACCCACACCCTGACAGAACTACCGTACCTTACATACCCACACCCTGACAGAACTACCGTACCGTACATACCCACACCCTGACAGAACTACCATACTGCACATACCCACACCCTGACAGAACTACCATACCGTACATACCCACACCCTGACAGAACTACCATACCGTACATACCCACACCCTGACAGAACTACCATACCGTACATACCCACACCCTGACAGAACTACCATACCGTACATACCCACACCCTGACAGAACTACCATACCGTACATACCCACACCCTGACAGAACTACCATACCGTACATACCCACACCCTGACAGAACTACCATACCGTACATACCCACACCCTGACAAAAACAAGTGATCTCAACTCAAAGCATTCCCACAACCTGACAAAAACTACCCATACCCCGAAAACCCCCACATACCCACACCCTGAAAACACTAGCACTCCTCCTATCCACACCCTGAAAAAAACTACAACTAAAATATGTTGCTGGTCATGTCAATCCTGTAACTTCTTAGTCATATAATATTAGTAAGATATTCCGAGTCTGGCCATTCCAGACATGTTAGTGTGAAACAAGGGAAGAGTCCCCAGGATTCTTAGGCTATGCTGTGTCACTTATTTTGAACTCTCATGGCTGTCTCCACCCTGCTTCTCAGCTCTCCTAAACCAACATCTCAATTTCTGGGCACGGCACCAAATAGCTGGGACTCATATTTGTGCTGTCTTCACCAGGTCCACTCAGCATTAGCCAGACAAAACATGAACAGTCTAGAGGAGACCGTAATAGTCCTGATGATGATGATGAAGAGGAGGTTGATCACAATGTTGTTAGGCGTTGGCTCGTTTTTCTTTTTGTATCATTACAGCTAAATGCCTGGATACCAGAAGTCCTTGTTGTGCATCAGTCAGACTTCTAAAAGTGTATTTGTGGGTGCAGAGCTGTAATTTAAAGCTGTAGGCCAAAGCACGGTCACGGGTGGAGCAGATATGTGGGGAGGACAGGACAGAGGGCGGTGTTAGACCCAGAGAGGGAGGGAGATGCCTGTTTGTGGGATGAATTCACCACCACTGTCTGTCTGGGTTCTGGTGTTTCCTTTGTAAGTGTTACTGTTAGCTTAATCCACACCGGCAGGCAGCACTGAGGTCCAGGTAGACCTTGCTCACCTAGGATGAACCTCGAAACAATCTCAAGATGGTCCATCTTTTTATAGCAAACAAATGTTCACTTGCACTGTAAACCAGATTGAATCTGTGCAGGCTGCCTACTCATGTGCAACACACGTTTATAATGTTTGCAGATTACACTTCACATTGGTATTCACAAAAGTGCAAGAGAGCTATTTCGGGGTCTGTCTCATTATATATATTTTTTGTCATTTAGCAGACGCTCTTATCCAGAGCGACTTACAGGAGCAATTAGGGTTAAGTGCCTTGCTTAAGGGCACATCAACAGATTTTTCACCTAGTCGGCTCGGGGATTCGAACCAGCGACCTTTCGGTTACTGGCACAACGCTCTTACCCACTACGCTACCTGCCGCCTCATCCCCAGTGATGCATGCAGTAACACAGACGTGGGAACCAACGGTGGCGAAACTGCTGTGTGTATGTGTGTGTTCAGTAACACTACAGTGGTGAAATCCCAGTGGTCTGTGGTGCAGTCAGTCAGTGTTTGGGGTATAATGGTCCTCAGGCTATCGCTCTCTCCTCTCTCTGTCAGTCCGCTGGGTACCCAGTAAAGAGCTGTGCCCTCCAGGCAGCCTCCTCTCCTCAGCATGAAACCCAGACCATCACAAGTGCTCTGCAAATGGAGAGAGCACATGATAGGCTTTTAAAACCATGACTGAGTATCCAGCCACTCAGAGACACTCCGAGGTCTACCACAAGTTAAATCTCTCCCTCAGCCTTTAGAAGAAAATCCTTTCCTTTGAATATCGTTTTTTACCCTGTCGATACATACATGACCTCCCGTGGACTTTTACCCTGGTTCAAAATGCTCATTATCACAGTGTTAACCGCTTACCCTCATTACCCTAATGCTGATAGTGACACTTCTCTCCCTCTCTCTCTCCCTGTCTTAGAGCGCAGCGATGGAGGAAACTGTAATATGGGAACAGCACACAGTGACCCTTCACAGGGTAAGTGTTTACCTCTCTCCGTTACTATCTCTCTCTCCTTATTCCTCTGTAGCCCTCTCTCCATCCCTCCATCATCATCCCCCTCTCTCAGTGCCGGGAAGGCCAGTTGCAGGATCAGGAAGTGTACTGATGGAGCACACAATGGGCCCAGCATACAGATGTCAGGAAGCTGTGGTGAGGAAGAGCGAGCTATGTAGCGTCCTCTTCCTGTGTGTTTATCTTCTCTTCCTGTTGGCAGCCAGCCCCATGGCGCTCTAGGATCACAGGGAATACTGTATGTTATGTAGACTACACATTAACTGGTCTATGTTAGTACCTAGGGCTGGAAATTGCCAGTGACCTCACGATACGATATTATCGCGATACTTTGGTACTGATACAAAATGTATTGCGATTCTCACGATTCTATATGTATTGCGATTCGATACTGTGATTTTATTACTGTTGAGAATTAGAATAGTAGGTATACACCAGGTGCAATAAAAAAATGTGGTTGTGCATCATCAGTTTTTCTCTTGTTATGTCAGTCACTGTGATGATCATCCCATGTCCTCCATCACTTGATCTAAAGAAATTATGAATAACCAGACACTGACGATGATTCATTAAAAGGTGAAGGTAGATCGTCAGAAATGTGTATGATTACCTTGTATTTCCTAGTTTATTTAAGAGGGTTCTGTTCATTTCCTGTTCAGAGCATTGACAGGCAAGTGGGGTGCGTTCGAGCGCATAGTTAATGAATAGTACGGGTAGTGCTCTAATAGCTTATCCTGGGGGGACGTACATGTTCATATCCCCAAATTATAGTTATTCATTAAGCATGGTTGTCACGCCCTGACTCAGGGGACGTTTATTTGTTGAGTCAGGGTGTGTATATTCCGTGTTGTGTTTGTTCATTGTTGTAGAATCTAGTATGTCTAGATCTACAGTGGGGAAAAAAAGTATTTAGTCAGCCACCAATTGTGCAAGTTCTCCCACTTAAAAAGATGACAGAGGCCTGTAATTTTCATCATAGGTACACGTCAACTATGACAGACAAAATGAGAAAAAAAAATCCAGAAAATCACATTGTAGGATTTTTTATGAATTTATTTGCAAATTATGGTGGAAAATAAGTATTTGGTCAATAACAAAAGTTTCTCAATACTTTGTTATATACCCTTTGTTGGCAATGACACAGGTCAAACGTTTTCTGTAAGTCTTCACAAGGTTTTCACACACTGTTGCTGGTATTTTGGCCCATTCCTCCATGCAGATCTCCTCTAGAGCAGTGATGTTTTGGGGCTGTTGCTGGGCAACACGGACTTTCAACTCCCTCCAAAGATTTTCTATGGGGTTGAGATCTGGAGACTGGCTAGGCCACTCCAAGACCTTGAAATGCTTCTTACGAAGCCACTCCTTCGTTGCCCGGGCGGTGTGTTTGGGATCATTGTCATGCTGAAAGACCCAGCCACGTTTCATCTTCAATGCCCTTGCTGATGGAAGGAGGTTTTCACTCAAAATCTCACGATACATGGCCCCATTCTTTCCTTTACACGGATCAGTCGTTGTGGTCCCTTTGCAGAAAAACAGCCCCAAAGCATGATGTTTCCACCCCCATGCTTCACAGTAAGTATGGTGTTCTTTGGATGCAACTCAGCATTCTTTGTCCTCCAAACACGACGAGTTGAGTTTTTACCAAAAAGTTATATTTTGGTTTCATCTGACCATATGACATTCTCCCAATCCTCTTCTAGATCATCCAAATGCACTCTAGCAAACTTCAGACGGGCCTGGACATGTACTGGCTTAAGCAGGGGGACACGTCTGGCACTGCAGTATTTGAGTCCCTGGCGGCGTAGTGTGTTACTGATGGTAGGCTTTGTTACTTTGGTCCCAGCTCTCTGCAGGTCATTCACTAGGTCCCCCCGTGTGGTTCTGGGATTTTTGCTCACCGTTCTTGTGATCATTTTGACCCCACGGGGTGAGATCTTGCGTAGAGCCCCAGATCGAGGGAGATTATCAGTGGTCTTGTATGTCTTCCATTTCCTAATAATTGCTCCCACAGTTGATTTCTTCAAACCAAGCTGCTTACATATTGCAGATTCAGTCTTCCCAGCCTGGTGCAGGTCTACAATTTTGTTTCTGGTGTCTTTTGACAGCTCTTTGGTCTTGGCCATAGTGGAGTTTGGAGTGTGACTGTTTGAGGTTGTGGACAGGTGTCTTTTATACTGATAACAAGTTCAAACAGGTGCCATTAATACAGGTAACGAGTGGAGGACAGAGGAGCCTCTTAAAGAAGAAGTTACAGGTCTGTGAGAGCCAGAAATCTTGCTTGTTTGTAGGTGACCAAATACTTATTTTCCACCATAATTTGCAAATAAATTCATTAAAAATCCTACAATGTGATTTTCTGAATTTTTTTTTCTCAATTTGTCTGTCATAATTGATGTGTACCTATGATGAAAATTACAGGCCTCTCTCATCTTTTTAAGTGGGAGAACTTGCACAATTGGTGGTTGACTAAATACTTTTTTTCCCCACTGTATGTTGGCCGGTGTGGTTCTCAATCAGAGGCAGCTGTCGCTTGTTGTCTCTGATTGGGGACCATACTTAGGCAGCCTATTGGCACTAGTGGGTTGTGGGATCTTGTTCCGTGTTAAGGTATGTTGTGTTGCGCTGCCTTGGACTTCACGTATCGTTTGTTTATTGTTTTGTCGTGGTGTTTATTCGTTAATAAACATGTATGCATATCACGCTGCGCCTTGGTCCGTCCCGTTCGTCAACGATCGTGACAATGGTTTAGCACAGTTATTGAGATGTGTGCTGGTATATATTCAAGTATGTTTATGATCTGAAGACGTTTAGATTGTAATTCAAGTCTTTTGAATGTTAATTGATCAGTGTGTGAAATGCCTTGTTTTCATTGGTCAAATGCATTATGGGTAGGTGTATAAGAACCCTTTATTGTCATTGTTTAAGAGACAGGACAGGGAACAGGTCGGCATGCTGCCGGTTACAGGCATATTTGAAGCCTGGGTTTTTCTTCTCTTTGATCAACAACCAGTTTCACTGTCTATTTTCTACACCTGCAAATAAAAAGCTTCACTCTGGGCAAGATAAGTCTCTATCTGCTGTTTCCTCCACACTGTTAGAATCCTATTGCTGGGTCAACTTCACAGTCACTGACAGTCATTCAATTAGCCATGTCAGCTAACAATGTTTAGATTGGTAAGTTATTTAAACTTGTAGTAATCATTGCCGAATACCGACCAGCCCTGAACTCCGGGGGCCCATATTGATTTTGTTAGTCACTCCCACTCAGATATCATATTAACATGACATAAGTCATGACAAAATGTGTAGAATTGCATGAAATGTGTTATGAAATTGCTTCATTTTCTCTCGCCCCATGGCAAAATGTGTAGAATTGCATGAAATTTGTTATGGAATTGCTACATTTTCTCTCGCCCCATGGCAAAATGTGTAGAATTGCATGAAATTAACTTTAAAACTTCTCTCCGTGGTCAAAGGGGGAGGCCACTAAAATGTTTTGCCCGCGAGGGGGCATGATTTCAGGAACTTGGATCCCAGGAAAACACAGAATTTCTCATTTGGGTCTCAGACTGAACTAGTTGAAGAACCCCTACACTAGAGCATTGGAAAGCAAAACAACTCTACTGTAACAAGAGTAGAATCACAACAGTGGTGAAGACAACTCCCTTAACAACACCATATTATTATCCCACTTACACTTGGTATAGACCTACCACTTAAATTAGTTAACCCCATAATTGCACTGTAGTAAGCATGTCATTAAGTTTTCAATGACATACGCTCACAGGAGTAGACTAGTGAAACCTCAGGTGATGTGTAGACATATTGTTAACTAGGATCATCTCATGGCTGTCTGGAGGGGTGCCATGTTTAATAACATAACAACGACCATAGGAGTTGGCTACACGACACTAACAGATCTGGGACCAGGCTAGAGGCATGCAGTCAATGTGTGGTTGTGTCAGCGAGCTGATCACCACCAGGGTTATTATAAGTGTCTCTCCTCTGTCTCCAGTCCTGAGTGTCTGTGTGGCGTCCTGGCCTGGCCATCTGTCAGGAGATCAGGAGTCAGGACAGAGTCAGGCTGGCTGTGATAATAGAGGCTTCAGTTAGAGGTGACAGACTGACTAGAGAGGAGAGAGACCTGAGAGCAGATCAGATCACTGTGCCAGACACAACTCTTCTCTCTCTCTCTCTATCTCTCTCTCAGGAGACGACCATGGACCTAACACACACTAATCCTAGTGCTATAGCAAGGCTAAATGAAGGGATGGTTTATAGCTTTTGATTGTGCTTAAATAAAATGACTAGAGTTTAGAGTAGCTGTTTTTTTTCTTCTATGTATCATATCTGCTATTCTAACTGAACTGAGGGAGTATGCCCTATGTATTCTTCTACTGTGTACAGTATTATGTTCAAGTGCCTTCAGGCAAAACTCACAGACAGATGAAATGAAGAAAACATGCACTGTTGTCCCAGACCTCATGTCTCCAACTTCTGTTGTGTCTGTGTGCGTGATGTGTACAGGCCCCAGGGTTTGGGTTCGGCATAGCCATCTCAGGGGGCCGGGACAACCCTCACTTCCAGAGTGGTGAGACCTCCATCGTCATCTCTGACGTCCTGAAGGGAGGCCCAGCAGAAGGGCTCTTATCGTAAGTGCAGAAAACACTTTCAGTAGGCTTAATCTGGGTCTGGGTAACCAGCCCTATATGTTACCGCTATGGTGTTGATTTGGGTGTGGTCAATGTAGATCCTGACCGTGATTGAACCTCCTTGTTTCTCTTCTCCTTCCAGGGAAAATGACCGCGTGGTAATGGTCAACGCAGTGTCCATGGACAACGTAGAGCATGCTTACGCTGTGCAGCAGCTTCGGAAGAGTGGAAAGAATGCAAAAATAGTGAGTTATTGTATTCCTCAGGGGAATGGACAACAGGCTAATCTTATTGTTTTGGTCCACCTTCCTCAGCAAGTACATTCCTCTTCTATGAATGCCACCCTAGGGATTTAGATATGTTTCTAACCTAATTGATTTGATAAGAGGTCATTTGAGGTGGTTGAGAATGACATCATGTCCCTTTCTTTCCCCCCACAGACGATCCGAAGGAAACGGAAGGTTCAGATCCCGGTGTCTCGCCCGGGGGACAGAGAGACTATGTCCGAACACGAGGAAGAGGACACTGATGAAGACGATGGTTGCGAGCAGTACAGCGGCCGCAGCGGGCCCACCAGCGCCTACGGAGCGGCGAGTGGCGGCACGGCCAGCAGGCGGACGAACGAGCGCGAGCGTGAACGCAGCAACAGCAGCCGGCGGGAACACAGTGCATCGCGAGAGAGGAGCATCTCGCCCCGCTCTGGCCGATCCCAAGGCTCCTCCACACCGTCCCGCCCAGCCAAAGTCACCCTTGTCAAGTCCCGCAAGAATGAAGGTGGGCACCGCAATGTCCAGCTTAGGTCTTCAGCATGAGTGATTGCATTTTGCGGTTTTCTTTCTTTTGGTATTGTCAGTTTGACCTAATTTACCCTCCAGTCAGTCAGTCAGTAATATCATGGCAGCCTAACGAAGGTGATCTGCCTCTCATCGACATAACTCTAGTCTGATGACTGGAGAGGACAGCTCTCCAAGGCCTCACTGTCACGACTTCCGCCGAGGCTGCCTCCCCTCCTTGTTCGGGCAGGTTTCGGCGTTCGGCGTCACCGGCTTACTAGTTACTTAATCATCACTCCATTTGTCTTGTCTTCAATCACACACACCTGGTCCTTATTCCCTCATTAGTCATGGTATAAGTGTTCCCTCTGCTTCCTTGGCTGTGTGGGTGATTGTTTATTGTGGAGGTTAGTGAAGCTCGGTGGAGCTCGTGTATTGTGTATCGACGGGAGTATTTTTCCCGTGTGCCTTGTATTTTCCAGTGCGCCTGTTTTGTGCCCAGAGTGTGTTTGACGCATTTCTGCGTAAACCTGTATTTTGCGGATTAAAGCCTGTTATTCTGTGATTTACCCTCCTGTACCTGACTCCTTCATCACCACCTCATCACAGAATAACATGCTTTAATCCGCAAAATACAGGTTTACGTCAAACACACTCCAGGGCACAAAACAGGCGCACTGGAAAATACAAGGCACACGGGAAAAATACTCCCGTCGATACACAATACACGAGCTCCACCGAGCTTCACTAACCTCCACAATAAACAATCACCCACACAGACAAGGAAGCAGACGGAACACTTATACCATGACTAATGAGGGAATAAGGACCAGGTGTGTGTGATTGAAGACAAGACAAATGGAGTGATAATAAATGGATCGGCAGTAACTAGTAAGCCGGTGACACCGAACGCCGAAACCTGCCCGAACAAGGAGGGGAGGCAGCCTCGGCGGAAGTCGTGACACTCACTCAGATGAGCACAAAGTCAATGTCAGCACCTCCACTCCCTCACGACCCTCCCTGACAACGCTGGTGATTGATTGGTGCTCAGGCAAAGTCTTGTGAATATATAGTGGCCATTATTAACAAGAGAATGACCCGTCCGCAGACACTGAGCTGTCTCCTCAGCCAATGAGATAAGATCTCCAGCTATCCTGTAGGTCCTCTTTGGTCATGATACCCCTCTGTGAGAGGGAGATGAACTTTAATGGCTGCCATGAAACATGGTCTCCTCCTCACTCACTGCCCACTCACTCACTCTCTCATACTGTTTTAATATGACACATCAAGTACTAGCAGCAAATTGTTATCTTTATATCCATGTTAACGACCCTACTGTTTTATAAGGTGTGGTATTGCACAGTGCTCTGCTAATATCGTTTTGT
The DNA here is from genome assembly GCF_020615455.1 of Coregonus clupeaformis. NCBI lineage: Eukaryota > Metazoa > Chordata > Actinopteri > Salmoniformes > Salmonidae > Coregonus > Coregonus clupeaformis. Next base: position 97,086 of record NW_025534799.1, read on the forward strand.
TGTTGTTCAAAGCAGAGTATGGTCTGCGTTTGGCCAGCCACATCTTTGTGAAGGACATCTCCCCAGAGAGCCTGGCAGCACGGGACGGAAACATCCAGGAGGGAGACGTGGTGCTGAAGGTGAGAACCAGAGACATGATGGGGCTAGTCGTTATAGACGATGACCTGGAGTGGGAAGGTCGCCGGTTCAAATCCTGGGACGGGCACTTAAAGAAACAGGGACTGAACTGCGATACAGAGCAGAAATATACTAAGCATACCACTTCACATGAGGCAATATTTTGGGCATGCATACACTAGTAAGCTACTGTAGATATTGGAAGGTTGCCAGGGCCTCACAAAGAGTTGGGGAGGGATATACAATGCACTACCTTTACACTAACTTCATCAACACAACCCACCGTTTCACTTTGACATCTAGCCATTCCACTGATTGATCTGTTTATATGTGCCCACTGAGAGAGATGCCTGTAATGTGAGTTCAAATTCATTAGTATGCCTCTCAGTCCCCAAGCAGGACCAGGCATTCCATGCATTCCATCACTCTCTTTTGTTCCTGACCAGTCAGTCGCTGATGGGAAAGATGTACCTCATCACAAGAATGTACACCCTGGATTCTGACTGTTTGGTCTACTTCACTATGTTCAAAAGAGAGTCCTTGTATAGAACTCAAGTCTTACAAGTGTAGTAACTATGAAAGAGTGTACAAGAAAGAGGGATAACATGTTGTTGTGGGACTTTAGCCTTCCCATATAAACATTTTAACAAGGAGTGGTGATTTCATTTTTATGCAATATTATATGATGGTATGTTCAATCTCTCACTGCAAGTGACCATACGGAAAGCACTGTGCATGTGAAACATTTGCTAAAGCATATCATACATTTTAAAATGTCATTATAGATATTTTACTTCATGGTCAGGTATGCCTTTGGTGTATGTGTGCTATAGCATGAGTCCAAAGTTAAACTGTACAATGATCAGAATGAATCCTTCCTTAAACATCCTCTCCTCTTTTTCTCCCAGATTAACGGCACAGTGACAGAGAACCTGTCGTTAATAGATGCTAAGAAGCTGATTGAGAGGTCAAAGGGCAAGTTAAAGATGGTGGTGCAGAAAGATGATAGAGCCACGTTGCTCAACATCCCTGATATGGACGACAGCATTCCCTCTGGCAACAACTCAGACCGAGACGGTGAGATAGAGCTCTGTGTGTTCTCTATAGGAGGGTAGCATCATCCAATCTCATGTTTAACAACCTCATATTGATTAACAACATTTTGTTTAGCTCACAATATGGCATGATATTGTGAGGGTGCAATTTTCCAGAGGTATTTGAAAAGGAAAGCTTACTACTTAATATTCTTTCTACTGATTTCTAATTTCTTTGAAGTTTACTTGTCATGGTTCAATCGTCATATTAAACACCACTTTGTTCTAACAGACATTTCAGAAATTCATTCACTGACATCAAACCATTCCACTCGATCCCATGATCGAGCACGGGGCAGTCGATCCCGCTCCCCTACCCGTTCTGAGCCCTCAGACCCCTGCCGACACTCACCACGGCAGATCAGCAATGGCAGGTAAGGAAAACACACACACGCTTCCAACACACACACACACACACACACACACACACACACACACACACACACACACACACACACACACATTACACAATCGTCATGGGACACACAGCTGTCATACATATCACACAGTCACCCACAGCACTGCAACTCAAGCCTCATCATACATCATGTTAAAACCCATAAGTGGTTAGTTAGTGTTAATCACCAGCACTTCTAGAGGGCTGTGTATAAATCAATAGATAGTGAAGACACAGGATGAATAGAACAGAAAGATGTGCCTCTATAAACCCAGCAGTCCCATAATGACCTGCTGTAGGGGTCAGAGGTCACAGAGAGCCAGAGGAGAGAATAATGACGCTTTTCCACATAGATGTCCCATCCCCTGCACCCCTCCCTATAGCTCACCATATAGTCTCCCTATATACAGTGTCCATAATAACTCATCACAACCTAAAGGAAACCCCCACCACCAGCTTGAAATGGGCCAGAGCATCAGTCAGTACAGTGATAACTATATATTTGATAAACTGTCTAAATATTAACGTGCCTCGTTTCTTCCATTTTCCCAGTCATTTAAATGTTTTGTGTTTCTTTCCTCTGTTGCACAATTTTCTCTTCCCATCTCCTCAGTTATTGGCTAAAGTAAGTTTGCGTGGAAAGCAGTGGAGAGATGCAGTAACCGGCTTTGACAGACATGTAGTAGTGGTGACTGGCTTGCCTGCATAGCTGCCTGCGTAGCTGCCTGTGTAGATAGTCGCTAGACAGAGAAGTAGACCAGTAGATGAGGTGCCTTGACAGAGCGAGGCTTGACAGTTCCTCTCAGATTGGACAGGGGGCTTGGCACTGTTAGCCGGGCTGACTGTATGTAGTGTGTTGATGCCAGAGGGGCTGGTGGGAGGGATAGAGCTGTGGAAGGAAAGGCTGCTGCTGGTTTCTGATCACACGGCCTGCCTGCCGTATCACAGCAATTAACCAGGATGGGGATGGATTGCCCAGATGGAGCTCGTGTCTCTCTCTCTGGCAGAAGGCTCTGAGCCCTGGAGGAGAGGCTCTGTAGAACGAAAGCCCTGGATTCAAAACGAAACACAACACAACTCAAGTCAAGTGTTCTGCTTCCAAACTCTACCATTTGCTCTATGCCCTCTCCTGGTGTGGCTATTGATGCTGCAGAGCACATGTATGGAAGGTCAGATACCTGAAAATGCCCTATTCATTTGAGATTCTGCAAGCATTGGATCTGTCTATTATTTTTGAATCACAGTGAACAGTCCTATTTATTTGACAGATTTCACATAGATTTAGCATCCCATAGCCCCCTGTAGTTGCTGAGCACTCTGTGTTTGTACCTTGTCTTTAGCTCTCTCCTCAGTGCTGCTGTACTGTAGTGTGTTGTAGACATCCTGATATGATGGTATTAATGCAGATAAGCAGCTGTACCATTGATCTGAAATGGAAAAACTGACAGCCGGTTGGTTGGTACTTCATAGCGGCACTGGTCTCTCCTCTCTGCTCTGGGTCTAAACCCCAAGCCCTGTCAGCCCATATGGAATCAGATGAATGGCAATCAACAACTCCATGGAAAACGTAATTCCCACTGGAGGCAGTGGAGAAAATTGTGTAATGGTATTAAAGTCAGTTCGTGATCAGAGGCTGGAATGAATGCCTGGCTAGATAGATACTAGATATCTGGAGGGACCAATTGTTAGTGATTTACAGCTGCCTGTTTGTCACCAAGCCACTCCAGTAACCAACTGCCGTAAATCAGCCCCAATGTAACTGTCAACAACACTGTGGAATAACAATTCTTGTCTCAATGCAGGAACACAGGGACATTCTTACACAGAATACTCCCACTGTAAGTGTCACAATGTCACAAAACCACCCTGCCAGTAGTTGTTGAGACCATCCTAGAGTTTAGGCTAGTACTTAGTTTAGTACTATTGATCTCCCTCTGTCTTTCTGTCTTGTTTTTTTCCACAGTTAGCCTTTAGGTTTGGGATATTGAAATGGTGTTTTGTGTCTTTGTGTCCATACACAATGAGTAACATATTACATGTTGTATTCCTGAACCTTGTGCTTTGTATTGATGAGCCTTGAGCACTTTGTTTGAATTTTGGTAGTCTAGTTCTCAGCCATACATGGTTCGCGCTTTATGAATGTCAGGCAAGAGGGACTAGAATTTTGGTAAATGGCATGGACAGGGATTGGCTATAACCAGACCAGTATGCATGCAGGAGTCATCACAGTATGTATTAGCTATGCAGGAGGCCAGGCAGGAATTTGACACACTTCCCACAGAGATTTGCCCCAGAACCAGATGGTTCACATAATTGAGGTTTTCTCTATAGTTCAATAGGTTTTTCTCTTGTCCCTGTGAGAAAACATTCCATAATATGCAATCAGGTCGTCATTGTAATCAAGACTTGACTAATTGACTTATCTGTATAAATAAAGGTGAAATACGTCTTTGTGAGAGTACCATCTATTATGGTTTTCTATGCAGATAATTTTGAGGTTTTGAAGTAATTCATGTTCAGCAGTCTGAACTGTGAACCTAGTGTTACAGTTAGCCTCCTGCTCAAATAACTAAATAAAAAATAGCTGTGCAAAAGTCCCATTTTAGATGGCTGTTTTGACAGTGGTCTATGGGAATTACAAAATAAAAGCATCCCTCTTTGCATGATGCGAAACATTTTATCACAGCAAGATTATTGTGTTGCTATGTCCATTTATACAGTGTAACCTTAGATTGACGCCACAGGAGGAAATAAGAAACAGATTGCAGATTTGTGCTTTGGTCCTTGTGTACTGTGTTTAGAAAAGGAGAGCAGAGAGAGAGAAAGGAGGGAGGGAGGCTAGGTGAAAGGACAGCCGTACGTAGGGATTTATGTTTAGTTTATGTGTTGCCTCTTAACACCATTCTGCCCAGGACAGGGCAGGGGAGATTTAGGACAGGGACGGGGACAGGGGCCGCTGCCAGGACAGGCCAACAGGCCCTCTCTGACTGGCGATTATAGCTTTGTTGAAATTCATCCCTTGCAACGCAGGCTACCCTGCATGTACTGCAGCCCTTTTTAATATCTCTTTATCTCTACAGTCCCCAATGCACTCTGAAATATAAAAGCATTATCAGGAATTCCACTGTTGAATAATTGTAATGGGAGACGTTTGATGGAGTGTTTTCATTTGTTCTCACAAAGACAGGAAATAGAATATTAGGAAAGGCAATTGTCACCATTTCACTTTTCAAGCTAACAGGTTTTGGTTTTGCTGTTGTTTGAGTCTGATTTTGTCTTTGGGAAGTGAGTGTTTGTTATCCTGTGACAGTCCTGTGTGAGGGAGTGAGTGAGTGTTGGGTGTAAGATGGTGGCACAGTCAGGCTGTAATGTAGCCTACCGCTACATTCCTCCCATGTAAAAAGCTGCTGGACGCTGGCTGGAGTGCTGTGCCAGCTCCGGGGTCATGTGACCAGGCTGGAATTCGCCCATTGTTGCCAAATAGAGCTGCAGTGCTGTTGGGGCTGCAGAGACGGAGCAGAAAGCGTTCCTCCTCCCTTGTTTTCTCCCCCTCACAAAGTACAGCATCTGATCTGAACACTCAGTGCCTGGCTGCCGTGAGCTGGAGCTGGGACTGGCTCTGGCAGGTATACAGTACTGCTGCTGTGGTTTGGTTAGAAGGTTGAGAAGGGAAATGGAATGAATCATTTGTAATGCACACAGTTCTCAATGAAAACATTTTAGAAAAATGTCAGCTTCGGTATGACTCTGATTAGTGTTTCTGGTCTCTGTGTGGTTGTCAGTGATACTGTAGGGTTGAGAGGAGAGTCTCTAGACCACACAGCTAAAAGCACCTGGAGTCTGCGCTGCTGCTGATGCAGCCAATGCAGAGGTGAAACCGAGGCCAGCAGAGAATAGGTCTGACCCCATAAACATGTAGTTCAAATAGTTTGAGACGAAGACAGCCATCCTCCTTTTAACTGCTTATTGTTTTTTGGCCATTCTTTACTGTTCCTAATGCCTTATCATTCATTCCACGCTGTGATGTCAATAACATGGCGCTCTCATAACTACACACACAGATCGCACACACACTCCATCACTGTAGCTACGTCCCAGGGCTAAAACAACAGGACCTTAGTCTTGTTCTCCACGCAGCCTGTGTAGTAAGCTCTGTTATTAGTTCTATAGAACAGAACCCCTCTCGTACTACATTGTTTTGTCTTCTATACTTTATCTATTTTAATTAGACTCAGGGTTCATCCATCCACCTTTCTATTCTCTCTTCACAATTGCTACCATTCTTCATCTCACAGTGTAGGCCTACAAAGGAAATAATAAACTGTTTCTTTTTCTAGCCACAGAAGTCGAGATGAGGAGAGGATTTCCAAGCCCGGGGTGATGTCGACTCCTGTTAAAGGGTCCCAGGAGGCCCTAGTCCAAGCCATCAGCGACCAGCCACTGGCCAGAGAGGACAAACTGCCCCCGCTGCCAGGTCAGTCAGGGCCCCCGCTGGCTCCACAGCAAAACCTGTCTAACTGCCTGAACCAAAACAGGCCGTGACACTCCTCTGTACTGTGCCTATCCCTCTCTGCTTCCCCCTCTCCTGCCCCCTCCCTCACCTCCACCCTGGATTGGAATGCACTCTGTACTCCTGTCCCACATATCAGAAAAGCCCAGCCCATAGTACTCTAGTCCATTCCTCTAGTGCAGCCTTTCTTAAAGTATGGGTCGCGACCCAAAGTGGGTCACGGACATGTTAATGGTGGGTCGTGACATGTCAGAGTAAAAAATATATATATACACACTACCGGTCAAAAGTTTTAGAACACCTAATCATTCAAGGGTTTTTCTTTATTTTTTATTATGCCAAGAGTGTGCAAAGCTGTCATCAAGGCAAAGGGTGGCTATTTGAAGAATCTCTTGTTTAACACTTTTTTGGTTACTACATGATTCCATATGTGTTATTTCATAGTTTTGATGTCTTCACTATTATTCTAAAATGTAGAAAATAGTAAAAATAAAGAAAAACCCTTGAATGAAACTTTTGACTGGTAGTGTATATATTTTTTTTTTGGAACTCAGTCGGGGGTCTCAACTTACTGTTGAGAGTTAGAATAGTATAATTCACAAGGTGCAATTTCGAAATTTGGTTGTGCCTCAGCAATTTTTCTCTTGTCACTGACAGTCACTTAATTAGCCATGTCAGCTAACAATTTTTTGTATTGCTAAGTTAGTATAGCCAGCTATCTACAGTAAACTTTTAGTAATCATGAACCAGAGGAGGCTGCTGGGAGGAGCTATAGTAGGACGGGCTCATTGTAATGGCTGGAATGGAATAAATGGAACGGACCTCACCTCGCTTTGTGCACGGGGGCATTGTCATGCTGAAACAGGATATTCCCCAAAGTGTTGCCACAAATTTGGAAGCACAGAATCATCTAGAATGTAATTGTATGCTGTAGCATTAAGATTTCCCTTCACTGGAACTATGGGGCCTAGCACGAACCATGAAAAACAGCCCCAGACCATTATTCCTCCTCCACCAAACTTTACAGTTGGCACTATGCTTTCAAATCAAATTGATTTGTCACATACACGTGTTTAGCAGATGTTATAGCGGGTGTAGCGAAATGCTTTGGGGCAGGTAGCGTTCTCCTGGCATCTGCCAAACCCAGATTCATCCGTCGGACTGCCAGATGGTGAAGCGTGATTCATCACGCCAAAGAATGTGTTTCCACTGCTCCAGAGTCCAATGGCGGCAAGCTTTTCACCACTCTAGCCGACGCTTGGCATCTCCCATGGTGATCTTAGGCTTGTGTGTGGCTGCTCAGCCATGGAAACCCATTTCATAAAGCTCCCGACTAACAGTTCTTGTGCTGACGTTGCTTCCGGAGGCAGTTTGGAAGTCGTAGTGAGTGTTGCAACCGAGGACAGATGATTTTTACGCACTTCAGCACTCTGCGGTTCTGTGAGCTTTTGTGGCCTACCACTTCGCGGCTGAGCCGTTGTTGCTCCTAGACGTTTCCACTTCACAGTAACAGCACTTAAAGGTGGCATCCTATGCCGGTGCCACATTGAAAGTCACTGAGCTCTTCAGGAAGGCCATTCTACTGCCAATGTTTGTCTATGGAGATCGCATGGCTGTGTGCTCGAATCCACTAATTTGAAGGGGTGTCCACATACTTTTGTGTATATGTAGTGTATTTTGCCGGCAAGGTCGGGGGGCACCTCAAACCAAATCACGCTTAGGGCCCCCAAAAGGGGGCATGTTTTCATGAGCTTGGGTCCCAGGAAAACACTGAGTTTCTCAAGAACCCCTGCTCTAGTGTTAAGTAATGTTGACCTATTCCTATCCCTTAGCTATTTAACCCTAACTCCGATATAGTCATAACCACTACATTCACATTCCTCTACCAGGTCAGTCTGTTTACATGTGTGTGTGTGATCATACTATCAGTATGTGACAGTAGTGTGTGTGTGTTGGTCCTGTAGAACCAAAGCCAGTGTATGCCCAGCCTGGTCAGCCTGATGTGGACCTGCCAGTCAGCCCCTCTGATGCCCCAGTACCCAGCGCTGGTCATGATGACAGCATCCTCAGGTAACCCTCTCCTCCTGTTAAAGCCATGTTATTATTTCCATTATGTTGTACCATGTTATTTGCTGAATTGTAATAGCTCCCTGTAGAACAGTAGTGTCTAAACATCTGTCTGTGTATAACGCCCACTCCCCATGCAGGCCGAGTATGAAGCTGGTGAAGTTTAAGAAGGGGGAGAGTGTGGGCCTGAGGCTGGCTGGAGGGAACGACGTGGGCATCTTTGTAGCCGGAGTCCTGGAGGACAGCCCAGCTGCCAAGGAAGGTCTGGAGGAAGGAGACCAGATTCTCAGGGTAAGAAATCTATCTCATACAGTAGTATCTGCTTTACACTTTTGTATTATTATTAGCTGTTGGGTATGTTTCATCACTTAATGATTGTCACATGTTTTGTTAACAGGCCATTGTAAAGTTTTCTCTTTTGAAAGTGCACAGGATGTGTGGTTTGATGTGTTCTTTTCCACAGTAGATAGTGTTAAAGGGTATGTTCTGTACTGTACTAGGTGGAGAACACCTGCTGTAGTGCTAGTAACGGTCTCATCGCTGCCCACGCTTAGTTGGAAACACTTTGTGGAACTATGTGACCCACTAGCCTTGTGTTACTGTGTGGTCACTGGTCATAGTGATGTTAGATAGAAAATGGTAATTACTGTGAATCAGTGTGAGATCAACGCCTGACTCTTCTCTTCTCGGTCTGTCTTTCCTTTGTTTACGCTGAACCACACAATAGAGGTCATTGTTGTTGTTCTCAGGCCCTGTCTGAAGGATTGGACTCATTGTTGATAGAAGTCCCCTCTGATATCAGAGTTGGATTCATTTAATCATGTTTATCACTAGCCACACATTTTAATGAAACACATCATGCTTTGTGTTCCTCCCACACCACATTAAGGGTCATGATGGTATGTGAGGAGGACTAACTCCTCTTTGCTAGCCTCCCTCCCTGCTGTACAAACACATCTCTAGACTCCGCACTATTCCCTATGAATGGGCTTCCAGGAATATGTCCCAAACGGCACCCTATTCACTACATAGTGCACTACTTTTGATGTTTTCACTATGTAGGGAAAAGTAGTGCACTATAGCTAATAGGGTGCTATTTCAGACACAGCCCAGGATGTTGTTTTCCACCCCTGGGCAGTGAGCCTGTGAGTGTTTCCTGGCCTTCACAGTGTGACTAGTTGAGATAAAGACTTGAATTCTCCTTTCTGAGGAGGATAAAGGTTGTTCTCTCTATGATTCAACCCCATGTGTTCCTGGTTCAAACGCTGGCTCTGCAGCAGGGTAAATAAACGTGATATTGTGCTGGGGACTGCAGGGGTTGAGGTGGGGAAGTAGACTGACCTGGACTCTGGAGAGCTGAAAGTCTCTGTTCTCCTCTCTCCCTCTCTGTAGGTAAACAACGTAGACTTTGCTAACATCATCCGAGAGGAGGCTGTGCTGTTCCTCCTAGACCTTCCCAGGGGTGAAGAGGTCACCATTCTGGCCCAGAAGAAGAAGGATGGTGAGTAACATGAGGGGAAAACAGATGTTAGATGAATGCACGTTAGGATCTTGACAGGGGCAGAGAGTGTATAGGTTTGAGTTTGCACAGAAACACACATTTTAAGTTAACCTGGTTACATGTGAACTTTACACACGCCTTCAATTGTATACCTGAACATTTCTACCTACTTAATTTCTTCTTCTACCAATTTCCCTCAATTCCAGTGTACCGGCGGATAGTGGAGTCGGATGTAGGTGACTCGTTCTACATCCGGACCCACTTTGAGTATGAGAAGGAGTCTCCGTACGGCCTGAGCTTCAACAAGGGAGAGGTGTTCCGTGTTGTGGACACCCTCTACAACGGCAAGCTGGGCTCCTGGCTCGCCATACGCATTGGCAAGAACCACCAGGAGGTGGAGAGAGGCATCATCCCCAACAAGAACAGGTAGAATACAGTAGAGAGGCATCATCCCCAACAAGAACAGGTAGAATACAGTAGAGAGGCATCATCCCCAACAAGAACAGGTAGAATACAGTAGAGAGGCATCATCCCCAACAAGAACAGGTAGAATACAGTAGAGAGGCATCATCCCCAACAAGAACAGGTAGAATACAGTAGAGGCATCATCCCCAACAAGAACAGGTAGAATACAGTAGAGAGACATCATCCCCAACAAGAACAGGTAGAATACAGTAGAGAGGCATCATCCCCAACAAGAACAGGTAGAATACAGTAGAGAGGCATCATCCCCAACAAGAACAGGTAGAATACAGTAGAGAGATATCATCCCCAACAAGAACAGGTAGAATACAGTAGAGAGGCATCATCCCCAACAAGAACAGGTAGAATACAGTAGAGAGACATCATCCCCAACAAGAACAGGTAGAATACAGTAGAGAGGCATCATCCCCAACAAGAACAGGTAGAATACAGTAGAGAGGCATCATCCCCAACAAGAACAGGTAGAATACAGTAGAGAGACATCATCCCCAACAAGAACAGGTAGAATACAGTAGAGAGACATCATCCCCAACAAGAACAGGTAGAATACAGTAGAGACATCATCCCCAACAAGAACAGGTAGAATACAGTAGAGAGACATCATCCCCAACAAGAACAGGTAGAATACAGTAGAGAGACATCATCCCCAACAAGAACAGGTAGAATACAGTAGAGAGACATCATCCCCAACAAGAACAGGTAGAATACAGTAGAGAGACATCATCCCCAACAAGAACAGGTAGAATACAGTAGAGAGACATCATCCCCAACAAGAACAGGTAGAATACAGTAGAGAGACATCACCCCCAACAAGAACAGGTAGAATACAGTAGAGAGACATCACCCCCAACAAGAACAGGTAGAATACAGTAGAGAGACATCACCCCCAACAAGAACAGGTAGAATACATAAAGGTAGTAGAGACAGGGGAACCTCACAGTGCTCCCAACATACCAGCGTGACACAGATATTTATCACATGCATACATTAACGTAACCATTATACATGGTGCACCGCGGCTACTCTGCCACGTTGTGTCCCTGGCCATGCCTGTGTCCTCTTCAGTCAAATGTTTACTGAATTCTAGATTCTATTAAGGTATAGAAGTATTTCAGAATAGAATAGAAGTTGTGGAGAATAACAGGGATTTACATGACACATTGGATAACTGCACGAATAAAAAATGAACTGATGCCATGTTGGCAGTTTCCATTGCAATCCAATCATTGAATCCATTGCCTGTTGCCTGACACCTCTCTGTTCCCCCTCCCACAGGGCAGAGCAGTTGTCCAGTGTGCAGTACACCCTCCCCAAAACGCCAGGGGGCGACAGGGCTGACTTCTGGAGGTTCCGTGGTCTGCGGACCTCCAAGAGGAACCTGAGGAAGAGCAGAGAGGACCTGTCGGCCCAGCCGGTCCAGACCAAGTTCCCTGCCTATGAGAGGGTGGTGCTGAGAGAGGGTAGGTGGTATCCAGAACAGGGTCCATGGATACATCACAATACCTCAACTAGCTTACCACTGAGAATGCTTTCCCAGTACATTGCTTCATTCTAAAAGGTATGCTAGTGTGAAAATTGGAATGCAGCCATGTGTTTGTTGGCTACAAATTCGGCCTTGAGAGGCATTGATTCTGTCAAATACGGTGTTGTTTTGTGTCTTCTGTTATCCAGCTGGGTTCCTGAGGCCTGTGGTGATCTTTGGGTCCATCGCTGACGTGGCAAGAGAGAAGCTGGCCAGAGAGGAGCCTGACCTGTTTGAGCTGGCCAGTGAGTAGCCTTTAGCTAGCCATTAGTAGCCATCTCACTGTCTGTCTCAGCCATGTCACACACACACAGCTGGAGTAACACAGGACTTAGAGCTGCTCTGTGTTAGAGATTAGAGGGCCCCTCATCTGCCTACTCCAGGTCCACTTGAGGGAATAGCTAGCTCCTTTAGCTTGTAGTGTTCATTCTAACACCCTCAACAGTATTGAATTTAAATTATCCTAAGTGCACTACTCCAAATTCCACATGTAAAGTGATTCCAGCCCTGGACGTATTTTGCGTAACCTATATCTCTGTAAACCTTGTATTTTCTTTTCAGAAACACAGCAACATGAAGGAGTGGAAAGTATGTCATTAAGTGCATCAACTTGTTTTTATCAGTGTTAGTTAGGTGGTAATGTATGGCCTGATTCAGCCTGTAGGGAGGTTGTGTAATGACTGACTGTAGCTAGTAATAGAGCATGTACACATGGCACAGTCAATATCCTATAGAAAATAAGCTGCACACATAACAGTACTAGTCTTCATTATTCATTCCCAAGCCCCTAATGTCTGTGTGTGGATAACACCATAATCTATACTTAAAATGTGAACTTTAACGTTTGATTGGAGAAGATGCCTTATGACATTGGTGTGTTTATGACTGAAATTGTAAGGGCTAGTGATGTTAGCACTCTGCTTTCTAGAATGCTGCTTTTGTAGGGTTGAGTGGTGGAAGATAAGAGGCCATTTCTGCACCAGATCCTGTGATAATAGTGTTGAGATCTGAGTAGTGAAACTGCACCCAGGTCAGCTGGCCTCTCTAAGGGTCGTTACCTTGTGGTGACAGATAGACAGATAAGGCCAGGCTAGCCATGTTTACATAATGAACCTTTTAGAACATTCCTGCTTAACTCCCCTGACATTTATATCCTCCCGAGTGGCGCAGTGGTCTAAGGCACTGCATCGCAGTGCTAGCTGTGCCACTAGAGATCCTGGTTCGAATCCAGGCTCTGTCGTAGCCGGCCGCGACCGGGAGACCCATGGGGCGGCGCACAATTGGCCCAGCGTCGTCCAGGGTAGGGGAGGGAATGGCCGGCAGGGATGTAGCTCAGTTGGTAGAGCATGGCGTTTGCAACGCCAGGGTTGTGGGTTTGATTCCCACGGGGGGCCAGTATGAAAAATACAAAAAATAATGTATTTTATTTAAAATAATTTAAATATCCATTTTAAATTGAAATCATCAATCTATTTGAAATGATTCCCTATCTTCTTGAATGTGCATTATCCCACTTCAATGCTTTTCACACATGTAACACATTTCCTGCATTGCGGATTATACTGTACTGTAATGTCTGTAGTTGCACGTGCACATTCATTATGCCACTACCTCTATTTTATGTTTTGAAATGTGCTTAAAGCATATTGCATGCATTGGGGTGAAGGTAATGAGCTGAGATGTATAGTGAGCTCTGCAGTAATATGGCACAGTAACACTGTCCCTTCTCCCCTCTACAGAGAGTGAACCAAGAGACGCAGGAAAAGACCAGCGCAGCTCCGGGATCATTCGCCTCCACACAATTAAACAGATCATTGACCGGGTGAGTGAGACTACTTACTACACGGATACGCATGCAAACACACACACACACACACACACACACACACACACACACACACACACGCATGCACCCTGACAGATCCCCTCTTAAAGCACATGCAGTACACACACACATGCACGATACAGACTAATCCATGGCTCACTACTGCTCTCTGGTGTTCATGGAATTATGAACGTTTTTATTTGGCCAATATATGAAAAATATAGATAAAAACAGCAATCTGAGCAAACCTTTTAGTATTTAGATTAAATATTAATTATTTATTTTGGGGGGGATGTCCTTAGGACAGGCATGCTGTGCTGGACATCACCCCCAACGCGGTGGACCGTCTGAACTACGCCCAGTGGTACCCCATCGTGGTGTTCCTCAACCCAGACAGCAAGCAGGGCGTCAAGACCATGAGAACCAGGCTGTGCCCCGAGTCCAGGAAGTCAGCCAGGAAACTCTACGAGAGAGCCCTCAAACTGAGGAAGAACAACCACCACCTCTTCACCAGTGAGTTTCTATGGGAGGGAGGGGAAGAGAGAAATAGTGAAAATGAGTGGGAGGTAGAAATAAAAATGTCTCTCAGAGAGAGAGAGATGGAGTGAGAGAGGCTAGGGCTGCGTGCTGTACTGTAGTGCGGACCAAGGGCGCAACTTTGGTTATAATCCAGTCGGATAAACACTCCAAACAGCCTACCCGACCGCTCGTAGGCGACCGCATGGTGCTAAAGCACACCGTTGCCTCGTTTTGGGGGGTTTACCCCAGTGAAAGTTGCACCACTGGTGCGGACTATCAGCCGGTGACACAGTAAAGTCAGTGTCTTAGCGGGGTGCTGTTCTCTGTGTCCCCTCCTCCTCACGCAGGCAGGGCTGCTCAGGGCTCCGAGCTAACCTCTCACAGGACCCCAGCCGTCATTACCCATTCCCTGCACAGCCCTGCCCCGTTTGAAATGGGAGGCGTCTCCTCATTTTTGACCGTCTGCTGGCAATAAAAAGAGAGATTCCAGGAGAGCAGAGAGCACACATCCAGCCTCTCCTCTCTCCTCCACGTTGAGTTACTCCCTTATTCCACATGGGTCTGTAGATGAAGCACACTGCCTGGTATTTTTAGAACAAGCCTATAGAGAGAGAGAGAACAACAGATAAGTGTCACCTTTGGTATTTGTGTAAGGTCAAATAGATTGACACCTGCCAGGCAGCACTATAAACCTTGAGTGTTGTTGGACTCATGACAGCTCATAGTTACAACAGTGGTAATAAAATGTTTACACACTACAACAACCGGTGCTGAGCCAAGACAAGACAGGCTTTTAGCAAACAGCTTTGGGATGATACAAGCAGTGATACTAGAAATAAGCTTTTTTTTTTTTTTTCAGGGCCCGGCTTCCCAAGAGCATCTTAAGGTTAAGTGAATTGTTAGAACCTTCGTAGGAGCATCGTTAAATCTCCGAGCTGTTTCCCAAAACCATCGTTATTAACGTTGCACTTGAAAACAATCGTAATCTAATGCCTGCCACAGACCACACTTTTTTGCCCTCCCGCGTCACTTTATACACAGAAGATCTAAAACATAGAATCACATGGTTTATCCGTCTCTCTGTGACCGCCAATAACTTCAGAACAATGTTGACTACAAAATACAAAGTTGCCAATGTCTTTGCAATTGATACAAACAAGCTGCGTATAAAAAGAGGATTCAAATGAAAACCGAGATGACTGCATTAAAATATAAACACTAGGCTATAGGCCTATTTCAATCATATTGAAATACATTTTATGTTCAATCAATTTAGTTATATTTTGCTACTTGTAGGCTACTGTCTGTAATTTGTCTCAATACACACTGAGTATACCAAACAAATACACCAAACAAATATCTCTCTAGGAGCTAATCCGTTGTCAGTATTGTGAAATCATTTGAATGTTAAGGTAATATTTTAATGGAGAAAGTTGATCCTAGATCAGCGCCTCCTTTCTGTGGATCCTATCAGTATCGACACATGCTCCAACGGCGCGATAAGCCACCATTCTCTCTGCCAGGTGTTTTCAAAGTTCCATTGCTATCAGGAAACCGGGCTCTGATGTGTTTATCATAATGGTTTTTCATGAGGTTATGAGAACAGTTTTTCACAGTGATTATGAGAATTGTGTTATTGGTTGTCTGGGTTCATTTGAGGTGCTTTGTCTCTGCTCTTATCCTTCCCAAGCCACCATTAACATGAATAATATGAATGACGGGTGGTATGGTGCACTGAAGGATACCATTCAACAGCAGCAGAACCAGCTGGTGTGGGTTTCAGAGGGCAAGGTAAGACACTCAGCACTGAGACTAACATCATCAAACACTTACCAATACATTTCACGTTAATGAAAATGTTCTATTCAAAATAAATGCTGGACAATTTTAATATACCATTTATTTTGTGCATTAATTAATAATAATTTTTCTTTGCCATTCATTTCTCTGTCTCTCCTCACTGTAATATTGCTGCTTCTGCTCTTTCTTTCTCTCCATTTCCCCTCTCTCTCTCTCTTGTCCCTCTCCCTCCCTCCCGCACTCTCTCCCCTGCTCTCCTCCTGTTTTGTCTCCCCAGGCGGACGGTGCTCCAGATGATGACCTGGATCTACATGATGACCGTCTGTCGTACCTGTCGGCTCCGGGCAGTGAGTACTCCATGTACAGCACGGACAGCCGCCACACTTCCGACTACGAGGACACGGACACAGAGGGCGGGGCCTACACCGACCAGGAACTAGACGAGACGCTGAACGACGAGGTGGGCCTGCCCACTGAGCCCGCCATCACCCGCTCCTCGGAGCCCGTCCGAGAGGACCCGCCAGTCATCCAGGAGCCCCTGGGGTACGGCGTGTACCAGCACACAGTGCAGCCCGACCCCCTGAACCGGATCGACCCAGCCGGGTTCAAGGCACCAGTGGCCCAGCAGGTACCGTTTATGAGAGCCGTGCATCTGCCCTGTTGTCTCGAATCCGTGGTGTGCGTGAGGAGGGTGTTCTGGCGCCGCTATTGAAGCAGTGTTTTAAAACAGTATTATCTACTAACACAAAACAAAACAAAGAAAAACTAAAAAGATGGAAAGAAAATTTGTGGCCACTTAAGTATTTATTCACTATCGTTGTTTGTGTGTGTGTTTTTTTTATTTTTGGAGAAAAAAAAGCAAGAATAAGCTTGACTGTTATAATCAGTATTCACGACCTGTGTTAGTGTGACTGTTTTTGTTGATGTCGATGTTCTCACTAAGGAGAAGTTTTGTGTCTGTATCGGTACCCACCTATGTGCTCTTCCTAGTTGTTTCACTTGTGATTCGGACTGATACCGTGATACCAGAAAGTATTATGTGCATGTTGGAAATGTCAGTGTTAACCACGTATTGCTGTAAATGTATTTATCTGGGTCGATTCGGCCGGTATGATATCCACAAAAAGTTTGTCTTCTGATGTGTAAACAAAAAAAAAGAGAAAAGGAAAAGAAAACATTGTACTGTAATCTAGAATTAAAATCGAATCAGACTACATTAACAACAGAAACTTTGTCCTGTTGCAAATTCTTACATGGCAGATTGATCATCTAAAGCCATCAGTTGAATTTGGTCCGAGGATGGTGAGTTAATGAGTCGGTCGGTGGAGGAGCTACAGAGCCGAGGGGCTGTATGACGCTGTAACGTTAACATTAGTGAGGGTGTATCTCCCTCCTGCAGTAGCACCGTGTGTTAAACGTTTCTGAACCACTTCACAGAATGAGAAAGCAGAGGCTGTTCCGGCCACCATGCCTATCCTCCCCCAGCAGCCTGAGTTACTGGCTGTGACAGAGGCAGCGCCCCCTGCTGTCTACAACACTGTAAATGGTGTAGCGGGTTTGAGCCATGGTTTGAGCCCTGGCCCTATCGCTGCTCCCCAGAGCGAACCCAGCCCAGGCCCCGGCCCCGAGGCTGACTCGCTTAGGATGCCCACCCCTGATCTAGCTCAGCCCCTGGCCCCGGCCCCAACACCCGAACCCCTACAATCCGGACCGCCCAGTTCAGAACCACAGGTACCCATCGTCTGGACGTGGCCTGGCCCGGCCGACCCCGCTGTCGGTCCGCTTTGGCCTGTCGCTGCCTGCCTGTGTACCGCCCGCCACGCTTTCCTTTCACTCTTGCATGCCTGCCCGCTGTCCACTGTGTGCTTCTGAAAGAGAGAGACTGTGTGTGTCTGAGCACTCGTAAACAACAGTGGGCTTCTTGGAGGAGTGTATAGACTGATTGCTGCATTGGTGTGGTACCTATATAGAGAAGAGCAGCGAAGAACCTGAGGCTCTCACTGTTGCTTACCCTCTTTGCATGGCTACAACATGTTTCAGTTGGTTTCTCTTTTCTGTTTTAAACGTAGCAGTATAACTGATAGTAGTGGTGTATTGGTTGATGCAGACTGAATGGACCATTTAATTATATCCATTTATTTGGCGATATTCCCTTAAAGTCATCAATCAGTATTTTTGATATTTTATTGGACGTTTTATTCCCTGAATTTGAAATGTAGCCATTCTGCTCCAACTGTGGAGTATACATCTTATGGATTTTAAACATCCCAAGAAGGTAAAGTAAATAATGACTTTCTGTTGTTCAATGGCTACTTTTCAAATGCCAAGTTTTTTTAATATGGGTTACATTGTACAAAAAACGTTTGCTTGTAACGTTCCAGATATCTTATTGCGGTAATTTTAATTTGGCTTGTAATGTTATCAAGATATCGTTTTTATTTTATTTTGTATCAACTTTGTTAGTTTAGTTTTTTGGTTTGCTGTTTAAACTAGTGGTATGTTGTTGTGTTTATATATTGATATATATTGAGAGCTCCTGTGTGTATTGGCTGCTCTGATCTGACATTCAGACCTGCATTCTGTTTGACCTGACCTTTAACCCCTACCTCTGAGTGTCTCTATTTCAGGTCTCCCTGCTTCCTCTCTCTGCTTCCTTCTTCAGCCATTATTCATCTTCTGTTTTAATATTCTACTTTGTCTTCTGTTACTTGATTCTTATATTTATATACACATGTATTTATTTATTGGTTGTGTGCTACTGGTTGCTCTTGTCCCATTACTCACCATATGTTTATTTCATTGTTTAATTCCCCAGATGTACAAGAAGGATCCCTACCTGGAGGAGCCAGTCAGAGTGAACCATGGTGGTGTAAAGCCGTCTCCGGCGGTTGGGCCGCCCACGACCTACGAGCCACAGCCTCCGTACCAAGACGAACACCCATACAGAGATTACGATCACCCGCCCAGCCGCTACGACGGGGGTGGTTACCTGGAACCAAAGTATCGTAACTTCGACTCTCAGCTGCACTACGAGAAAAGTGTGCCTCACTACGATGAGCAGTGGCCTCCCTACAACCAGCAGACCTCTGGCCCACCACCCCACCAGCAGCAGCACCCCGCTGGGCCTGGCTATGACCCCCGGCTGCCCTATGAAGACGGACCCGAGCAAGACTACAGCCCCCCTCAGCCGCGCTACGATGACGCACCGCTGGGCTACAACGGACGACCTCGCTACGGCAAGCCAGCAGGACCAGGACCCATCCGCCACGATGAGCCTCCTCCATCCGGCCCAGGGGGCTACGCTCCTCTACGTTACGATCAGGAGCCTCACCCTTATCCCCCTGCAACACGCTCTCCAGAGCCCCCAAAACAGTACTACCAGGGGGAGTCTGCCCAGCGGCCAGGACCTGGGCCTGCCTACAACCAGGCACCACCACAGCACCGAGGCTACAAGCCCCCGCCCCAGCAGTATGAACCCATCATGAACTTTGACGCCCCCGTGCCCCCTCCCAAACCACAACCAGAGGCTCTCCGCCCCTCCCCTGGGGACACGGTGATCACCACAGCCCCCAATCCCTTTCCACCTCCCCCCAGAGTGGAGCCGGAGGACGACCCGGCCATAAGGGCCCAGTCTGTGCTGTCCAGGGTCAAGATGTTTGAGAACAAGCGCTCTGTGTCTGTGGACCGAGCCAAGGAGGCAGGAGACGCCATAGGGCTCAGGGTAAGCATCTGGAAAACACCTCACACTCTTGTGCACGTATGTAATACTCAGTGCTTGACTTGGGCAGGAGCTCACTGGAGCTGAGTACCGGCCACCTCAAATTTTCTACTGCTTGAGCACCTGTTCCTCTTATAGAATATTAGCTCAAAAGTATTGTGGAGCTCCTGCACCTAAATACAAACAGTACCAGCACCCAAAATGAGCACCGGAACCTATTACAGTCCAAGTCAAGCACTGGTAATGTTCACAGGATTACCTGACCCTGGCCTCTTCTAATGATATTTGATTGGTTCATGTGATGTTCATGTGATGCATTTCTATCTTGCTCCCACAGTCAGCGGATCTGCCCACCAAACCAGGCGCGGGCATTCCTAAAGCCAACTCTCTCAGCAATCTGGACCAGGAGAAGTCGTTCAGGTAATGAGTCATAAGGGAGTACAGCACTGAGCCCCCCCCCCCCACAAACACACACACACTACATCACACCACAGCACAGATGCTGCTTTATCTCTGAGGGCCTGATGTGTCTGTTAGGGCTATCAGGTGATCCACTCTGAAGTGGATAATAGACCTTTGAAGATATGATATGAAGATGGCAGTGTACTGTATTGTATGGCTGCCGTCTTGCGTGCTCTGACCCAACTTTGCTATTATTTTGGCGTTTATCTTTACTTTTTTTTTCACTAAATGTATCCGCTATCATTACCTATGATCGACAAATACTTTTCAACATCAGATCGGTAGTTACTAACCTCCTGGGTCCAACTTTGACTCATCTGCCCTGGGCTCTTTGTGTACCTCCGACCAAATCTTTGGGCTACCCAAGAGGAAACGACAGTGAAAACGAGGCAGGAGAGCGGGCGTCCTGGTGAGACGAAGGCGAAGGGAAAACCAGCCACTACTTCCCTCCATTCTAATGTACAGTCACTTGATAATAAGATGGATCACCTCTGATCGCAGATATTCTATCAATGGGACTCTCGTAAATGCAAAATCCTCAGTTTTTCTAAAACATGGCTTTCGGACAAGATATCCCCCATTGCTATCAAACTTGATGGATTCTCCATTCACCGAGCGGACAGGACATCGGATTCAGGGAAATCCAGAGGGGTAGGGTTATGTCTCTTCATCAACAGCAAATGGTGTACAGACTCTAGCACAGTGGAAGGAAGTTTCAACCTATTGTTCACCTGTCTTCAAATACCTGATGGTCAAATGCTGACCCTTTTACCTCCCGAGAGAGTTTTCATCTGTTATCGTGACTGCTGTATATATTCCACATCAGGACAACAACAACAAGCTGGCACTTGAGGAACTGTATGAGGCTGTAAACAAGCAGGAAACCATGCACCCGGATTATGCTTTTCTTGTTGCCGGTGATTTTAATTCCACGCCACTCCTGCTTCCTGTTTACAAACAAAAGCTCAAACAGGAAGACCAATGACGCGCTCCATAGAAAAATGGTCTATCAGAGCAGGCTATTCTACAGGACTGCTTTGCTAGCACTGACTGGAATATGTTCATCAGGAAATGTATCGCTGACGTCATCCCCACAGTGAAGGTTTGCTGCTTCCCCAATCAAAAGCCCTGCTAAGCTAAATGCCAGAGCTACTGCTCACAGGGCTATGCAGTCAACCGCGAGGCTATGGCAATATCTGAACAAGGTGGAATCCTATTACACCGGCTCTGACACATGTGGCAGGGGCTACAGTACATTACGGACTACAAAGGAAGCCGTGATCTGCCTAACGATGCCTCTCTACCAGACAATCTCAATGCCTTTTATGCACGCTTCGACAAAAACAACAGAGCCCTGCATGAGGGCCCCCGCTGATCCGGAGGATTGGGTGATCTCTCTCTCTCTCTCTGAGGCTGACGTGAGTAAGGTCTTTAAATGGGTCAACACTCGTAAGGCCGCAGGGCCAGACGTGTCCTCAGGGCATGTGCAGACCAGCTGGCAGGCTTCTTCACGGCCATTTTCAACCTCACCTTGTCCCAGTCTGTAATCCCCACGTTTCAAGCTGACTACCATCATTCCTGTTCCCAAAAACTACCGTCCTGTAGCACTCACATCTGTAATAATTAAGTGCTTTGAAAGGTTGGTCATGGTACACATGAACTCCATCATCCCAGACACCCTGGACCCACTCCAATTTGCATACCACCCCAAGAGATCCATAGAAGACGCAATATAAATTGCACTCCACACTGCCCTCTCCCACCATAGTGCCCTCCAACTTCGTCACCAAGCTCGGGACCCTGGGACTGAACACCTTCCTCTGTAACTGGATCCTGGACTTCCTGATGGTCGACCCCAGTTGGTAAGAGTAGGCAACAACACCTCTGCCACGCTGACCCTCAAGAAGGGGGCCCCCCACGGGTGTGTGCTTAGCACCCTCCTGTACTCCCAGTTCACCCACGACTGTGGCCAAGCACGACTGCAACTCCATCAAGTTTGCTGACCACGCGGCGGTGGAAGACCTGATCACCAACGGCAATGAGACAGGGAGGAGGGCACAGGGCCGCATCGCGGGTGAAGGGCCGTCAGTGACACGCAGTACGCACTAGGGGCCCGGGTCTCGCAGGGATGAGGAAGGGCGGGCAGACCGACAGCTTTCGGGACGGCGGGGGGGAGAGGGTCGGGGAGAATACTTCGCGCGGTGTATCTCTGCAACCCCCTCTGAAGAGGATCGATCATACGCACCCCCCGAGCAGCAGGGCGGCGCCTCCTCCCCAAACTTGGAGGGTTGGTAGTTCTCATAAATTGCAACAACCTCGGGTTGTTGTGGCGGACTACACCCTCACGCCAGCCCGTGTCTGAGAACTGTTGTCCATACTCCCGTCCGGCAGGCGGTACAGGTGCATCAAGGCTCAGACCAACAGACTCCTAAACCAGGGGTTCTCAAACGTTTTGGGGCCGGGTACCCCGTTTGTGATAGCAAATTCATCAGGGACCCCCTCATAATTAGAACATAACTTGAGTGAAATAAAAATAACATACATGGAGTTTTACCATGACTTCGTGTGCATGGCCGGACGAACCAAGTCTCGGGCCGTGGGAAGGAACATTTTATAGGCTCGTCTCCTTGCATTGGAGAGAAAAAATGTCAGTTTTCAAGCTAATTTCCTACAATTCTAAACATTTTGTCATGGAGTAGAGAAATATTTTGTTGTTGCAGCTTTAAAGCTAATATCCTGCAATTCTAGCCATTTTTCCATGAGGAAGAGAGAAAACCTTGACGTTTTAAAGCTTAAAGTAACTGTCCAGTGTTTCCAGATTTCTATATAATATGACCTATAATTACAATATGAGTTAAATAGTTTTCCTTCCAAAAAATGGTAATTCGTTATGTTAAAAAGCAGCTTTTCTGTGTTGGAATGGTTTGGGCATACCCCAGTGGAGAACGACTGCCCCCTCTCATTGAAGCCATCAAAGTTCAAGGCCGACCGCGGTATTGCAGGCATTGTTAGCAGAAAACAGGGTTCCCCATTATAGTGAATGGAAAAATTACAAACTAATATAAATAAAATATTGAAGACAATCATGGTACAAATAATTGCATCTAATCCACCAGATGTATGTCCTTGAACCCATTATTTTAAAATCTTTTTAGAAACGTTCTGTTTAAGGTACAAGTGGCATTTTTAAGTGTTTTTTTTCCACCAATTTATACTTTGTCCACAAATACGAGTATAGGATGAGAGTCAACAACATTATTTGGGTATGAGTTAACAGAATATTAACTTTTAAGTTCGATTTTCACTGGACAGTTACTTTATATTACAGTGCATTTATGTAAAAAATATATATATTTTGAGGAATACAATATTGAGTTGAAAAATGTATAATTGGAACACCTTCCTCTGTGGCCCATGTTGGCCAGGGTTAAGAACATAAATTGTAGATTAAATGGCCAACAACTACTGCTCCCCCTCATACCTACGCTGCTGCTAAAATGATTATTAATTGCCATTAGTATGTACTGTATCTATTTATCCTTCTACTGGTCGCTATTACTCCTGTTTACATGTATATACAGTGGGGGAAAAAAGTATTTAGTCAGCGACAATGTGCAAGTTCTCCCAATTATAGAGAGGCCTGTAATTTTCATCATAGGTAATTCGACAACTATACAGACAAATTGAGAAAAAAAATAGAAAATCACATTGTAGGTTTTTAATGAATTTATTTGCAAATTATATATTCCTGCTACCAGTCACTTTCAGACCTGTTTACATGACACTTGCACTCACACACTGACATTAACACTTACATACATACACACTCACCACCACGCACACACCCACCACTTATGCTTCTGCCATACTGCTTACTATTACTATTATTATTATTATTTATCCTGCTACCAGTCCTAAGCCCTGCCTACATGTACATATCTACCTCAAATACTGTACATTTACCCTGTATATGGCTTCCTCTCTTATTTCTCGTGTTTTGTTTATTTTTATATTGAATACTGCACTGTTGGGTAGGGCTTGCAAGTTAAGCATTTCACTATACTTGTGCATGTGATAAATACAACTTGAAAATAAACAATGCTGCTGCCATAAGACAGTGCTTCTGCCTATCACTGGTGCTGCTGTTTGCTGCTCTTGGTCTTGGAGCTCCACCCGGTGGACACTAAGAGAAACTACCTTCCAACTCTGCACACTGACTGATGCATTAATATGCTAAATGCATATTGCAGAGGCTGTCCGTACACATGTTTGTCATTGTAATTCTGTCTAATTGTTATATGGTCAATTGTAGTGATTTAGAGATTGAAACAAACGCACCACAATATACTTTAGAGGAATTTCTTTATGTATGGTTAATCTGGTATTTTAATTAACCTCCTCACATTGACTAACCCCCTCTTTATCCCTCTACTCTGTCCTCAGAGTCCCTGAGCCTCAGAAGCCCCGGGAGGTGTCAGATGATGACATAGTGCGCTCCAACCACTACGACCCAGATGAAGACGAGGAGTACTACAGGAAACAGCTGTCCTACTTTGACCGGCGCAGCTTGGACGCAGGCAAGGCACCTACTCAGACAACACCTGTCATCGCAACCAAACCTGCTGCTCAGCCACAAGCACATCCCGGATACAACTACCCCAGGTAACGCGCTCCCATGCATCACTCTCTTTCTGGGATATGTAGTAGGAGTGGAGCGTTCCCGATTTGACTGGAGCGAGCTTCCCAAAGGCTGGAGCGTCGGCCTTCTCGCCCGCTCCAATTTCGCTCCAGTAGCGCTCACTTCACAAGCTCAGGGCATGCCCGGCCCAGCATGCATTTTGTATCTATTTTTGTGCTGCTATTGCCCCTTGCTTTAGCTACTGTCATATAGTATGCTAAATATTTTCATAAAGAAACTGATAAAACACACAGGTGGGAAAAAAAAGGTGACTTACAAAGATGAGGGAGTGCAGTGATGTAGTGTCCACACCTAAAGCATCAATGTGGAATCTGAAAAGACAGAATTCCCGAAAGCATGATGGTGTACTTACTACGTGCACATGCTAACAGAAAGGAATGAGATGGGTAGCTAGCTAAGTGTGTCCCTGTAGCAAAGTATTTATAAACAAAAAATCAGATCTCTTAAAAGTTTCGTTCATTTTCATTATATTATCTATACAATAGGCCATCATTGATTTTGGTCCAATAGGCCTGGCATATTACCCTCTTTCAAGGAGGTTTCTGTTTTGATAGGGTTATTTTACCGAAAATCCGTTAGGCCTACCAACAGAAAAATGAAAATAAAACTAGGCATCCCTGCCCAGCCTGGCAAGAGTGGCCTGAAGGGTGTTTAGCATCCCCAATGGCTCTGCCAGCTCTAAGAGGGTATTCTCCACTGCTGGCCGGCTCTCCAGGCACCATCGCATGAGCCTGAATACTCTGGCCAAACTTCAATGGCAGTGTAGATGGAGCCTAATAAGGCATTTTTCCATTTAATTTGTATCTAATTCTAAGTAAGTCACAGCCTATATGTGCAAATTATAAACTATAATGATTTAATACAACAAAATGTTGTTTAAATGCTGAGCACTTAATGTCCCTGCCAGCCTAGTGTGTCGCACTTGCAAATGCTTCAAAATGTATTTCTTTGTAGGCTAATAGCCTTGAAATAATATAGCCTAAATAATTAATTTCCGTTCCTTCTTAGGCTCCCTGTCTGGCTCCTGACCTATTTAGAGTGTTTATATGCTGTTTAATTCGATGAGCACTTCTTACAGTCACCTTTTCCTGTTTCTTAAAATACTTTTCATTCAAATCATATGGTTTGGTTTCAATACTTCAAAACCAAATGGTAGGGCCAGGTAGTCACAAAAATAGATGGGTGTTGGTTAAATTGTGATTTTTTTTATTTATTTTTTATTTAAGCTTTATTTAACTTGGCAAGTCAGTTAAAAACAAGTTCTTATTTACAATGACAGCCTACCCCGGCCAAACCCGGACGACGCTGGGCCAATTGTGCGCCGCCCTATGGGACTCCCAATCACGGCCGGATTGTGATACAGCCTGGAATCAAACCAGGGTCTGTAGTGGTGACGCCTCTAGCACTGAGACGCAGTGCTTTAGACCGCTGCGCCACTTGGGAGCCCAATAATGAATGGAGCGAATGTGGAGCGGCACTCCCTTTGAGTGAGGAGCGTTTTTTAGCGGAGCGGTTGGAAAGGACGTGAAGTGCCGGAGCGGCGCGTGAGCGGGATTTCCAACCGCTCAACTCCGCTCACAGTGGGAGACACAATAGAACTTACTCTCCCCCCTGCAGCACACTCACCCCACAGAAACCTCATGGGGGTCTAAAGCTTTTTTATCTCAGCTACACACACACACACACACTACTCCTGGGGGTCTAAAGCTAGGCTATAGTATATTTCTCAGCAACACTCTACCGTCACCAGAACATTGATTCACCCTGCCTTGGAAATGGTTCTCTTATAGTTGAAAGGACAGAGTTGATGGTTGGCCCATGCTGACAAATGAAAAACTGCTTTTTGAAGGCGAGCTGTTTTTTTTTTGTTATCCTCCTGGGCGGCAGTAGAAGGGTTACTTTGATGTAGCACACTGTGTGCAATCTCCACCTCAGTCAAAGACCATGCCAAAGATACAAGATTAAGTGTTGGAAGGGAAAAATACCATCACAGTATTCTTTTATTCTGAATTTCTTTCATCTTTCTATCAACTATCAACAATAGGTTTCACTGTTCTTACGAGGTGTTTTACCACTGTAAAACTAGCCTCGAGACTTCCAGGCTACTTTGGATGTCAAAGCTGCATCGTATGCGTCAGTATTGCTATTTGCTTCAGTATTGCTGTGCTCCGTTCTCCTATGTGTTGTTTTGCCAAACTTTGTTTTAGTAGGGCCGTGTCTACATGGTTTTTGGCCCATTCTGTTATTAGCTAATTAACAAAACCATTCACTCGTAACTCTGCTACAAAATGATAAATTGCACCGTAAGGTCTTACTGGCACTAGTAGTGGAAGGCATATTTTTTAAAGTGTGTTTTGGAGAAGCAATCTGTGTAAATGAATACAGTGAATTAACTAGATGGAGCCACTGTGTTTTATTAAAACTAACAGTCTCACTGGACTGCAGTAATTGAACCTTTCTCTTGAGGATACATGACACGTCACTGGTGTATCTCTGTTTAGGACTAGATTTTTTGAAGTAGTAATGTTTTGAAGTGACAGACTGAGATGCATTATTTCAAATCAGTGATTCTAACCCTGGCCTGAATTCATCTTTACCTTAAACCCATATGTTTGTGCCATCATTGTGACATTGTTTGAATGTGCTCTTGTGTTTTTTACAGGGCAGAGTCAGTGGAGAAGGTCAGTCCTGTGGAGAGGAGATATGAACCTGTTCCCCAGGTTACCCCTGCTGCCCCACCTGCCATTCTGCCCAAACCCACCTCACCTGAGGGTAAGCGCTATAGTGTAGGACACACGCTAGTCTAGTTCTACATGCAGTATTTTAATCTAAAAATATAATACTCAGTGACTCACTTACCAGATCCCCATGACTCTCCCAAAGCAGACACAGTCACGACCAACTACCTGCCCCAGAAGAGTTACCCTGAGAAGTCTCCAGTGAACGGCACGGCAATGAAGGACCAGCCCAAGATCCCGGCCAATACCAGCTACAACCGCTACGTCCCCAAGCCCTACACCAACTCCGCCAAGCCCTTCGAGAGGAAGTTTGACAGCCCCAAGTTCAACCACAACCTGCTGCCCAACAACAAAACAGACCTGGCCCCAGCCATCAAGGCCCCAGCCAACAGCACAGCCCCAGCCAAGCCCCAGATCTCCCCCCAGCCTACAGACCTGGACTCTGGCCTGGACACCTTCACACGCACCATGGACAACAGGTCCAAGTACCAGCACAACAACATCAACGCTGTGCCCAAGGCCATCCCTGTCAGGTGAGTGAATTCAACATCACCCCTAGAGGGGTATCCTACCCACTGGCTGAACTATACTGGGTTCAGTTATAATATATAGATTATAGTGTTATCGCTTCGCTTCATGTATTATGCATGAACCACACCAGGAGTGAGGAGTGTCTCTGTGCATGGCTAGAGAAAAGAAAGCATACAAAGTCACATGGTCATGTTTCTTACAGTTCTATAGTTGACACATTGAATGATACCAATGCTTTTGCCCGTCCAGAAGGTGTCACAAGTGTTCCAGAGGCTGGCTCTAACTGGCTCCATGTTCTGGTATCTGACTGTGACAACTCTCTCCCCCCTGTAGCCCCAGTGCTCTGGAGGATGATGATGAGGATGAAGGTCACACGGTGGTGGCCACGGCCCGGGGGATCTTCAACTGTAATGGAGGGGTGCTGAGCTCCATCGAGACGGGTGTCAGCATCATCATCCCACAGGGGGCCATCCCTGAGGGCGTGGAACAGGAGATCTACTTCAAGGTCTGCCGGGACAACAGCATCCTGCCCCCCCTGGACAAGGAGAAAGGTCAGACATGGAGTCATGGTACACAGGAGTTAGAAGATTTCACATGGGGTCTTTCGCCAAGCTTTATTCCACTCTTAAGATATTCTATTCCTCAGTTTGAAGGTACCTTATATGCTGGTTATTAGAAGTATTCACCCCCTCTTTGATTTTTTGACATTTTGATGCGTTACAAGGTGGGATTGAAATAGATTTAATAGTGATTTTTTTTGTAATTGATCTACACAAAATACTCCATAATGTCAAAGTAAAAATAAAAGTATATTTATTTTTTAACAAATTATTTAAAATTAAATAACTAAAATATAGTTGTTGCATAAGTATTCACCCCCTTTGTTATGGCAGGCCTAAATTAGTTCATGAGTAAAATGTTGCTTAACAAATCACATAATCAGTTACAGCTACGTGAAATAATATGTGTTGACATTATTTTTTAAATGACTACCCCCTTCCTCTGTCCCTCATACATACAACATCTGTAAGGTCCCTCAGTCAAGTATTGAATTTCAAGCACAGATTCAACTACAAAGACCAGCAAGCTTTTCAAAAGCCTCATAAAGAAGGGCAGTGATAGGTAGATGGGTAACAATAACAAATCAGAGATTGAATATCTCTTTAAGCATGGTCAAGTTAATAATTATGCTGTGGATGATGTACTAAACCACCCAGACACATCAAAGATGCAGTCATCCTTCTGAACTGAGCTGCAGGACAGGAAGGAAACTGCTCAGGGATGTCACCATGAGGCCATTGGTGATTTTAAAACAGCTACAGAGTTCCTTGGCTGTAATGGGTGAACTGAGGTTGGATCAACAAGATTGTAGTGACTCCACAATAATGACCTAAATGACAGAGTGAAAAGACAACAATAATATAATAATAATAATAATATGCCATTTAGCAGACGCTTTTATCCGACATGCATGTGTGCCATCGACATCGACCTGCGTGAACAAAGTAATACTGCAAGAAAACATGGCAAAAGGAATATACTTTTTGGCCTAAATGCAAAGCCTTATGTTTGGGGAAAATCCAACACATTACCAGAGTAACTGCCTCATTATTTTCAAGCATTGCTGCATCAGGGTATGGGTATGCTTGACATCGGCAAAGACTGGAGAGTTTTTCAGGATTATAAAAAAAAAAAACGGGATGTCGCTAAGCACAGGCAAAATCCTAGAGGAAAACCTAATTCGGTCTGCTTTACACCAGACACTGGGAGAATAATTCACCTTTCAGCAGGACAATAACCTACAACACAAGGCCAAATCTACACTGGAGTTGCTTACCAAGAAGACAGTGAATGTTCCTGAGTGGCAAAGTTACAGTTTTGACTTAAATCTGCTTGAAAATCTATGGCAAGACCTGAAAGTTGCTGTCTAGCCATGCTCCCCAACACCTTGACAGAGCTTGAAGAATTTTGAAAATAATTATGGGCAAATATGGCACAATCCAGGTGTGCAAAGCTCTTAGAGACTTACCCAAGAAGACTCACAGCTGTAATCGATGCCAAAGGTGTTTCTAACAAGTATTGACTCAGGGGGTGAATACTTATCTAATCAAGGTGTATTAGTGTTTTATTTTTCATTAATCAAAAAAATACACTTTGACATTATAGAGTATTTTGTGTAGATCGTTGACAAAAGAAATGACAGTTAAATCCATTTTAATCACACTTTGTAACACAATAAAATGATAGGCACTGTATTTAATGTATCAGTTAGTTTACTCACCAATGTATTCATGAGATAATGTTGTTTTCACAGATCATATATCATCTCTATCTTCTCTCTTGTCTTCTCTCTTTAAATTTTTCGAGGATAGGTATATTTTCCTTTGGTCTTTTAATGGTTCTCATTGTCTTAAATGTTCACCGTGCCTGTTTAAACCCATTAAGGAGCCCAACAGCTTCAGTGATCTTAGGAACCCTGTGTGTATGTGTATTAGCCTCTAACCCTGTGGTGTGTATCTGTTTCCAGGAGAGACCCTGCTCAGCCCGCTGGTGATGTGTGGCCCTCACGGCCTCAAGTTCCTGAAACCTGTGGAGCTGCGCTTACCTCACTGTGCGTCTATGACCCCAGATGGTTGGTCTTTTGCTCTAAAATCCTCCGACTCCTCGTCGGGTACGCTGTCCTCTCTGTCCTTTTGGGGTCGGGGCTTTGGGTTGGCTTTGTGACAAATTGCTGGTTGTGGGTCACCTTGTATGATTTTTATGGTGTCATTTTTTTGGTATTTCGGTTTATTCACTCATTCACTCATTCATCCACTGATCTTTTATTTATTTGATGTGGTCTTCAGATCAAACTTCTTGTTATTGCTTTTTCATGCTGAAACGGCTTTCTTTCTGTTCTTTCCTCCACTTAGTGTGTATGTCATCTGTTTGACATTGATATGGTTCCATTCGACATGCATCCCGCCGATCAGTTTTACGTTGATAAGATTAGTTAGTTCTTTGTTGTAGTAAATCATTCCACATTCTTTTCCTACAAGTGATTTTTCTCACATAGCCACCCAAATGTCTATCCTGAAACTCAGCGGTCCTCTTACATTTGGAAGAGAACCCTCTCAGAGACAGACGCATGGTTCCCTCTGTACTAACAGATATTCTGTTGTGTATGTGAGAACAGCCTGTGGGTTGGATCTGAGATCTGTCTGTCTGGCAGCATCAGAACAGAACCGAGTCTGCTCTCCATCCGCTCCTCTCTATATGTCTTAATGGTAAACTTGGCACCGCTGTGGATTAGCTACTAATTACTCTCAGCTAGAATTGGACTTGAAGGGCTAAATGAGCCTACTGCTGCCTCGTTGGCTTGTTCGTTTGTTGTCCTGCTTCATTGTAGAAGGATTACAGGGCTGTGCTCTAATCCTCTTCTTGTAAAACAAGGCACTTTAGCTTCATTTAGGCTCTACTTGTGTGTTGCTCCTCACAGAGTCTGACTCTGATCTCCAGTTGGGTGCTGAGCTGCCCAGGCCCAATGGGAGTTTCCAGTAGAGAAGCAGCGTAGTGTGTGACTGACTGAATGGTCTTGGTTTGGAATGGTTCTGAAAGAACTCTGCTCACAGACGGGAGAGATTCAATCCAAACTACACATGATCAGTTTACTTCTGACAATACATGACCTTAATGTACTGATGTCATTATGAGTTTCACAGTGACATTCCTCCCCCTTCTGCACTGGCTAATTGGGAACCTTTAACAAATCATCTGAGTCATTGACAATTGATCTGAGTAAAATCACTTAAACGCCTCTTGGTCCTCATATGGATCCTATCTGATAGGACTTGTTATTGCTCAAATCCATTTGACATTTAGGAGTAATTACACTATAATGATTATGATGCATTATCCTCCCTTGTGATTTCCTATCAGAACAACAAAGCATGCTAAAAGCCTGCAATTTCTCAGCACTTTGATCTGAAGATCTCATAAAACTCACTTTACTCACATGGCACTGAGGGATTGAATGCAATTATCTGAAATAACAGTGCTTTAAAATGCAACTGCATTGTGGTTTGGAAGAAATGGTGCAGTTTAGTGTAACAGTTTTGAGTCTAAAGCCATTTTTTAAAACAATTATTTTAATTGGTTATTCTGTGGTGGCAATAGTCTTGGCTCAAGGGCTGGAACCTACCAATTAATTGCAAATTACAGTTGCTGCCAGTACATACTCTATCCTTAAGAGCTATAATTTGCAATCAAGGGTGGTTTTAGCAATGTAGTGTGAAGTTTACTTCTGTCAAGCTACATCCTGGGGTGTGTACCACAAACAGCATGTATACAGTTCATATGGCTTTAATGGAACAAAGGGGATTTTAGTTTAGTGTTTGGAGCTTGCTGACTGTTAAGTTTAGCATGAAGTGCATTATGCATTATGTATTATGAACCTTATACCCTTTCTCCACCTGTTATCATTACCATGTTCCTTCTCTCTCGCCCCCTCAGGTGATCCCAAGAGTTGGCAGAATCAGTCTCTCCCTGGAGATCCCAACTACCTGGTGGGAGCCAACTGTGTGTCTGTGCTCATCGACCACTTCTGAAGAGGGCAACAGCTGGCCTGTTACTGAATGTGAAACCATGGGAAAAGAGGAGCGATAACAAACACAAACACACACACATACAGCTACACACGCACACACACACACACACATACAGCTACACACGCACACACACGCGCCATTTCTCCAGGGGTGGACCCTACACAATGAAGTATTTACACCCAGTGCTCCAGTGTTGTTTACTGTGCCCATGGAAGATGGAAGGAGACCGAAGTTGCCCCTACGTGCTGTCCTTTAACTCTTTCCGAGGTCTTGAAGAAAATACAAAACACAAAAAACTATTTAACCAGTGATGGAATGCATGCCCTGTGCCACTGAGTAACTCATCACATTATACACCAAGTTTTAACTTTAATTGTTACATAACAGGAAAGATGGTTTGTGAGGTTTTTACTATTGAAGTAGATGGACATACATGTAGGTGTATTTATACTATATATGCATACAGTATATATAGTATATGGTATAAATATCATTTTAAATTCAATTCTAGAAAATGGAATTCAAGAATCAGACTTCAACCTTTTTGTCACCGTTTGAATTGGCTGACTTACAACGACGGTCACATTATTACCACATTGACTTGTTTTGACGGATTTGTGAAGGTTTTGGAATTCGGTGCCAGGGAGGTGGGCAGTAAAGTGATGATGATGAAGATAATGCAGAGCCATACATTTTCTAAATATATGGCTCTGTGGTAATGATTATGGTGATAGTGAAGTTGGCAAGCATCTGCAGAAGAGAAAATGAAGATAAAGGTGGAATACTTTGAGGTGGATTTAAAGCCCAGCTCATGCCTCTAACATGCTCATCCTGTGACTAGAATGGATGTTCCTTCCTTTTTTCTGTATTTCTGTAAACTGACCTTGGATTCACTTTGTATTGAGTACCAGAACTCTACTCCTGCTGTATCAAGATCTATGCATGTGCTATGACTCAGGTCCAGAAGCCTGCTCAGTTCTCCCTCACCATGTTAAAACCCTATCTTACATTAACAAGCAGTGATGCCTTATCTGCATATTATTCACTTTTTCAGTAAAAAACCTCTGGGGTTTTTGTAAGTTATGATGATAAATTATGGGAAAATGAAGTTATTCTTTTGCCATTTTGTCAACCCACTGTATAAATTAACTTGGGTTTAGCGCACAAGAACAATTTAGGCTAATAAAGGTATGCTTTCTTTATCTGCTATGCATATGACTTCAGAAGAAAAAGAAAAACATTACAAAAAAGACAAGTGGCTGTACATAAAGTTAGCATATGGCCTTGGTTTGTAAATGAACTTTTGTATGTCTTTGTTATTTTGTATAAAACTTAGAGAAAACTGTTTTAAAAAATGAATGAATTGACCATGGTTTACTTTGTATTCTGGTTAAACCCTTGAGCCTTGGAACTTGTAACTATTATCAGTAATAAAATCCACATTTTCTACCAATATATTCACACTACATATAAATAATAATAATTATCACACAAAAATATTTTTATGCTTATTTACAAAAGAGGAAAGTGCTTGGGTTAAACAACTTTGCAAACCTGTTCTTTAAAAGGGTGTGCTCTGAAAGTGTCCCCCTCATTTATTTGTGATGCTGTATTATTTTGTGCCCTGAAATGTATTTTTGTACTAATAGACCATATATTACGGCACACCAGTACTATTTTCTTTTATATGCGATAACACAGCTTCAATTGGATATTAGCTCTTCATGTGTGGCTGACTTTTTTTCTCCTTTGTGACACAATTTTAAGTATACCACTGTATTAATGAATAAAATCATTTTTAAAGTAAAGTGTTTCCTGGTTTTTCTGTCAGTGTTTTTTTTGTCGTATTTTTGTGAGCCAAATATTCCATTCTAATAGTTTAAAGGATTCTCAGGTGAAATATGTAATCATGTTCGTTTTCTGCTTAGACAGGATTTCTGTGGTTTGATCTTCATCCATTACAAAGCTGAGAGGGGGGGAATGTGGCTGCTGTAGAATTTCTATTCTCTTTAGATACTGCGGCATGATTTAAGTGCAGTACCAGCTTGGCCGATGCAGATGGTGCTCTAGAGCCCTGTGGCTGGGTCTCCACAAGGTCAGCGCCACAGCAGGCTGGTATTCAAACTTTAGGTACTGTGAGGCTTTACCCTCTATTTGCAATATAAAGTACATTTTTACAAATATGGAGAGTTTATCAACTTGTTTTAAGGCAAATGTGTGTTTTTACTCCCAATGTACTAAAAGTGCCTTGTACTTAATCTCAATTGATGGTTCTCAGCCTTTGTGAATCTATTAAAGTAGGCTTGTCTGTATGAATTATAGATGGATCATTCAAATGATTGGTTTTTTGACCCACCACCCAATGTTCTAAATGTATTAGGACAATCACAACAATGAGAGTAGGTAGGCTGTCATCCAGCGGATATGTAGCTATTACAAACCAGAGCCAAGGAGTCATTCATCTGTTTCACATGCATATAATTGACATTTATTTTAATTTTTTTACAATTTAGAATCAACTGGGATTTGTATTTTGAAGGAATGACATCAGCTATTATTGTCTCTACATTATCTTTAGGCCTATACCCAGGCCTATGTCCTAACATTTGGTTGGGGCGGTGGAGGTCTATTATTTGAAGAAATGTATGAGAAATTGGTCATTTGAATTCAGACAATAAGTGCATGGTCATCTTTTTAATGGTTGTATAGTCTTAATTATTTTGTAGACGCAATCACATAAGGCTATTTTTCGGATGCGAAGTGGCCCCTCAACACTGCACCATCGTAGTATTGATCGCCCTAAACACGCTTTGTGACAGGTCCCCATTACGCAGTATAGCGACCAAAGAACAGCGTGTAGCTAGCTGCATCTCCTCTGCCGCGGTTGGTAGTTTGTTGTCGTCTGTGAAAACCCTGCGCCTGAGCATACCCACGGCCACGCTCTCTCTGTGCATGTAGCCTGCCGCGCGTTTGACAGTGGAATACTAGTCTACATTAAAGGGCGACATTATTCCCGTATCATTTCAGCTAGACGTTTTTACTTGCTGAGGCTGTATGTATCCTGTAGCAATGAAAATAAGGACGCAAAATGAATCCTCGTGGACTATGATTTGATGGACCATTTCTCAAGCTTTTCCTCGAAAACCCGGTTACCTTAGCTAATAGCGCGTTATCCTGTGTTTTTGCGGAATCGATTTGTGTAGCAGCACAACAGTCACTACGCATCTCATCCATCACACTGTTGTAGCCTTCAGAATAACCGACAATTACGCATCTGGGGATAATTAATGCAATTTAATGGAGACTCTTTCAAAGGAACCATTTAGTAGGACTGATGTTATATGCTTTTTGGACACCGTTGCTTATCAAGCTTAACGTTTGGACATAGGTTACTTTGCTGTTAGGTGCCACTTTTGGATGCTGATGGAAAAAGCTTAACCCATTTTTTTCAATAGCTGATAAATCGACTCTGTTTTCTTCGTCACAATGCCAGTCCAAGCAATGCCCCGAGGTCGTTCGCTCAGCCCGGCGTCCCTGTCCCGTAGCCTCTCCAGACTCAGAGAGTTTCGGACTCGGACTCGGATCATGCTTTCTCTCGGAGTTTCTCAGATGGTTTTAGGAAGTCTGATTTTGGCAGTCAGTTTTGCAGCTCTGGCCCTCACTACCTCACCAAGGGTCAGACATTCATGTCCATTTTGGGCAGGTTTCTCTGTAAGTATTTCGTTAATTAAGTATTTATCTTCATCCAACATGTGGGTTTATGTGTGTGTGCTGTGGCTAAATGTTTATTGTTGTTTATAATTTTCCCAATTTCGCGGGAAACAGATCTGGCACGTGCTCACACCTGGTGAGATGGCCTATCTTGAGAATAGCAACTCTTATTTAGGAAACATTAATTAGTTGCATTTTTTGTGTAATCTTGTTGCAATTTGTTTGTAATAGTATTGCTCAAAATAAATAGTCAGGCATGTTTGGGGCACTGTGTGAAGGATTTCTCTCAGCCAGAACACTGAGTGCTATTTTGGCTCTCATCTTGTTTATGGATGAGAGTCTCACATACAGATAGGCTACTGGCTTCGCAACCTGGACTCAGGGGTGACGTAACATAGTAAACTCTATTCCAGGACACTCAAATTAGTATGATATGTTATGTTTGGGATGGTATTAATTTGTGGATGTCCATCATCCATTTCGTATGATATGTTACGAACATAGTATTAGGAATTAGAATACTAGAATGGACATTAACCACATTAACGGGGGGCCAGTATGAAAATGTATGCACTCACTTAACTGTCGCTCTGGATAAGAGCGTCTGCTAAATGACTAAAATGTCAAATGTAAATGTAAATTAAGGTCAGCCATTTTGGTCAGGGAGTTGGTCAACCATGGTTTTGCCAGTACTGTGATAAGATATTGTGTAAAATCATGAATTTGAATAATTTATCTGCACTGTTTGTTAGCTAGCTAGCCAACTAGTTTTAGAGGAATGATTCCATAAATTTTTCAAATTAACTGCCAATATGCCAACATTCCATTCAAACAATGCTGTCAATCCACAGCCATACACTAGCTGAAATCAGTTGATGATAGAACTTAGACAAGTTGTAAATGCAACAAGTACTGATATTGTATCATATAATAGCACTCACAGCTTTCCAAGAAAACAGAAATTGAGACATTTAAGGTCTGTTTACATATAGTTTAGAGGCAATTTATACGGAAAATTGG
Source organism: Coregonus clupeaformis (assembly GCF_020615455.1). Lineage (NCBI taxonomy): Eukaryota > Metazoa > Chordata > Actinopteri > Salmoniformes > Salmonidae > Coregonus > Coregonus clupeaformis. The sequence goes on from NW_025534799.1 coordinate 134,386, forward strand.
TATAAAACCCCTATAAACTGTATTTATAATGATATGACAATATTTTAGGTTGACAATAATTCTATATTACACCATTTCTGACACATCACACACCTTACTTTTATTTTCTTGCATAAGTAAAATCAGGATTATGCCTCTGCTGCCAATCATTCCAATTAGACTGGTTTGGATGTCACAATAGCATTCGATTTGGCTGCTGGGGGGCAAGGAGACCCCCAGTTCCGCTCAAACCATTGACAACTATGTGCCATTTTCAAGGGCTTGTTAATTATATTTCATAACTATTTGGTTTTAATGTCATCACCTCTTGAAGAGCATAGTCAGAACTACACATTTCTGATTATTCCACATTTAGTTATACAGCAATCAGTAAACATCAATTGATCATGTATTTTCAGATACGTGAGGGTAGCCAGTTCCATTTGGCATGTAGCTAGCTAGCTAGCTAAAGCAAACAACATGTGTCATTTAGCTTCCTTCATCAGAGATTAGGCTTTTGGAAGAGCTTGACATCGTCCTGGTAAAGTTGTCAGTCGGGCTACTGTCATTACCACTATAGATGGCAAGCAAATCAAACAACATTTGGATAGAGCCATCTAGTTTATCCTCTGAAAGTTAACTTGTTAACTAGCCATATTGACGTGATCTGTTATTAGCTAGCTAGCCAATTTGACGTTGTCCATCAATCATTTTAGCCTATCATGTATGTCAGTAGCAATCGTGATTAAACACTATTTTAAAACAATGTTGAAAATTGGATAATTTAGGCAGTGTATAGGGGGTGATGGGTGGTCTCTGGCACAGGGGATATGTGTGTGTGTGTGCTTGTTTGTGTGTTTTCGGAGATAAGCAACCATTGGGGTGAAAGTTCACAGGTCGGGCTAATGCTCTGGAGATCAATTCCTGGGGTTCACTCACTCCAACAGATATGTACACTACATGGCCAAAAATATGCGGACTCCCTTTCAAATTAGTGTATTCGGGCTATTTCAAGTGCCACAATTCCGTTGCTGACAGGTGTATAAAATCGAGCATACAGCCACATGACAATCTTCATAAACAAACATTGGCAGTAGAATGGCCCGTACTGAAGTGACTTTCAATGTGGCACCAGCATAGGATGCACCTTTCCAACAAGTCAGTTCATCAAATTCTGCCCTGCTAGAGCTGCCACGGTCACACTGTAAGTGCTGTTATTGTGAAGTGGAAACGTTCTACGGAGGCAACAATGGCTCTCAGCCGTCGAAGTGGACTGGCCCACAAGCTCACAGAACGGGACCGCCGGAAGTGCTGAAGCGCAGAAAAATCGTCAGTCCTCGGTTGCAACACTCACTTCCGAAGTTCCAAACTGCCTCCTGGAAGCAACGTCAGCACAAGAACTGTTCGTCAGGGAGTTTCATGAAATGGGTTTCCATCAGGCCGAGCAGCCCCTGCACACAAGTCTAAGATCACCATGCGCAATGCGCAGCGTCGACTGGAGTAATGTAGAGCTCGCCGCCATTGGACTCTGGAGCAGTGGAAACGCGTTCTCTGGAGTGATGAATCACGCTTCACCATCTGAAAGTCCGACGGACGAATCTGGGTGCCAGGTGTACGCTTCCTGCCAAGGAGGAATAATGGTATGGGGCTGTTTTTCATGGTTCGGGCTAGGCCCCTTAGTTCCAGTGAAGGGAAATGTTAACGCTACAGCATACAATGACATTCTAGATGATTCTGTGTTTCCAACTTTGTGGCAACAGTTTGGGGAAGGCCCTTTCCTGTTTCAGCATGACAATGCCCTGTGCACAAATCAAGGTCCATACAGAAATGGTTTGTTGAGATCGGTGTGGATGAACTTGACTGGCCTGCATAGAGCCCTGACCTTAACCCCATTGAACACCTTTAGGATGAATTGGAACAGCGACTGCGAGCCAGGCCTAATTGCCCAACATCAGTGCCTGACCTCACTAATGCTCTTGTGGCTGAATGGAAGCACCCACTGGGGAGCCAGGCCCAGCCAATCAGAATTAGTTTTTACCCACAAAAGGGCTTTATTACAGACAGAAATACTCCTCAGTTTCATCAGCTGTCCGGGTGGCTCGTCTCAGGCGATGAAGAAGCCAGATGGGGAGGTCCTGGGCTGGCGTGGTTACACATGGTCTGCGGTTGTGAGGCCGGTTGGACATGATGCTAAATTCTCTAAAACGATGTTGGAGGCGGCTTATGGTAGAGAAATTAACATTAAATTATCTGGCAACAACTTTCTGGTGGACATTCCCTGCAGTCAGCATGCCAAGTGCACCCCCTCAAAACTTGAGACATCTGTGGCATTGTGTTGTGTGACAAAACTGCACAAACTTTTAGAGTGGGCCTTTTATTGTCCCCAGCATAATGTGTGCACCTGTGTAATGATCATGCTGTTTAATCAGCTTCTTGATATGCCACACCTGTCAGGTGGATGGATTATCTTGGCAAAAGTAGAAATGCTCACTAACAGGGATTTAAATAACTAAATGCTGAACTCTGTGTGTCTGTGTCAGAGGCTGATTTCCTTCCCTCACTTCATTGATTCAGTAAAAATACATAAACATTTGCGAATTTTTTTTTCGTTGATGGATTTTTTATTTTGAAAAGTCCTCTGCTGCTGGAACTTGGAGTCACTTCCTTAAAGCCCCACTGTACTTTCACTGGGGACGGGGAGACATACCCCAACCCACCATTCTGAAATTGCATTTTTGGCTCCCCCAGTTTGATCATTGAGCTGTAATACAAAACCACGGCACAAGGCGGTACTTTAGGATCATGTCGGACACCTCAGTTCGGTAGGGTAGGCTGTTTTTTCGGATTCAGCCTGGTTTTAGGACGGCAGGGAGGGAAAAGAGAGGCGTGCAGACGGGGTGTGAGGGTAAGGCTTGAAAGGCGAGTGTAGAGGAAAAGTGCGAAGAGAAAGCAAAGCTGCTGTCTGTGTTGCGCTTTTTCTCAGAGTTGTAAAAGCAAGCAGAGCAGAAACTGGCTACTTTTTAGTTGACTGATCTAGCTGGCAAGGTAACTGCTGTTTGACAGAAAAAGAAGTATTTATTCCCAGTGCTGAGCTAGTAGTGTACCTGACATGTTACGTTAGCTAATGTTTCATCCCCTCTCGACTGAAGTGAATGAACTACTAGTAGCTAGTTAGCTAGCTAGTAGCTACCACAGCTAGCTATCTGTCAGATAGCAGTATCTAACAGCTGTTCCCGTAATAAACGGAAATGTTTGTAGCCTTTATTTTGTCCCGTATCAACAGAAGTACATTTTGATGATGTACCATTGTACCATTAGCTAGAGCTAGCCAAAAGTTGGCTAACGCATTGAAGCCTAGCTCACTAACCTTAGCTATTATTTTTGCCCTCAATCACACTAGACCTGAATCAAACGATGAAACCAGCGGCCAAACGATTGAAGATCCGATACTGCACGGTCAGTACACAACACTATGCTCATCATGTCTTAGCAGGATCAGATGGTGACAGGTGTCCCTGCAGGGTCAGACAGCCAGGGAAGACCAGTCTACGGAGCTCAGGTGAATTTTGCAGTATATTATAACAATCAGTGAATGGATAGAAAGTTCCATCTTGAGTTGATGGGTAGGCTACAGTCTGGGATCTGGGAATAATGGTAATTTCAATGATTGAACCATTGATACTATTCTTGGATAATATAATGTATAAATGTACACCAAGGTAATTCTTTGTCACGCCTCATCTGAGCAGGATCAGATGGTGACAGGGGTCTCATCAGGGTCAGGCAGACAGGGAAGACCAGTCTGTGACGGCGCAGAGGTGAACTTTTGCAGATACAACACTTTATTCTCTCTGTGCAGCAAACACTGGACAAGCAACAAGCTTCAAAGATTGAACCTATTTTAAGGCAGTCTGACAAACTTCTAAAGAGGCTTTTCCCGATGGCACAAAACATGTCAAACAAAAACGTGAGGAAGACCTGGGAGACGCTATTAAGGATGATGAATGGATGCAGATATGTTAGAATGCCCCGTCATGTTCATCAAATCCCTCAGACATAAATTACTGCAGTTTAAGACCATCCACAGAACGTACTATATGCCAGTGAAACCGAATATCATGCACTCAAAGATGTAGGTGTAAAACACAAGTAAGGGGACATATTTGCATATATATTATGGTCTTGTGAAGGCTGGCTTAATTGACTGGCAAAGAGTATGTTCTTTTATCTCAGCATGTCTACAGATTCTCCTTCTCCATGTTTTTGTTTGCTTGGAATGTTGACACTGGAGACTTTTATCAGGAAGAAACTGTGTAACCTAGCATTTATAGCTTGGCTAAGAAATGCATTGTCATTAATTGGAAGGTTGGTTATCCTCCAACAATGGATGGAAGAAATGTCAAGTTATGTACCACTAGATTTGATTTATTACAAGATTAAGGATATACTGTGCAACTTTCATAAGGTCTGGATGCCTTATATGGAGTACTGTACGACAAAAGGAGTCTGTATTGAAAACATGCTCACTGCCACCTATTTAGAAATCCCTAGCTACTGGGCTGCTTTGGAGTCCCCTGGCCCTGGGGAGTCTGCCGTACTGTTGGTTGTCACTTGGCCTTGGCCTAACACACCTGAAACCAATAATGAATGTTTCACTAAGATCCTAAAGCTGAGTGGGGTGTGTTGGGTTGGGGCGCTACAGGCCGTGGACCCCTAGGGACAAGAAGGGGTGACCCAGCTATATTGTTTGCAAGTAAAGAGCCTCTACAGTACTATTAGGCCTAGTGAAATTAATTATATGGAGTGATGTGTACTGTTTCTGTGTCTTAATGTGTAGGTGTATGTG